>NC_044908.1:18357706-18573110 GCF_001633185.2 Quercus lobata | reverse complement strand
TTACTTCTTCACTAAAAGGATAACGCTTGAATTAAATTAAGATGGGGTACTATCCTTTGGATAGGCGGTGTAGGGTGTCTAACACCTTCCCCACACATAACTAAACTTCTGAGTCCAAGATCTTTAGTTCGAGACTTTTAATTTACCTTAATTAATAAATCCTTAAAATTGGTTTAGCTAATTAGATAACTTGAAAAGAGTTAGACAAATAAATGACCAATCACACATAATACAAAAAACCAATGGTTGGTGGCGACTCCTAAAATAAAAATATGAAAAAGGAACTTACACACACACTTCACCCTAAAAATACATACACACTAAGAGTCACGTTGCTAAGAACTCAATGTGTGATAAACCAAAAGAAATAGGGCAAAAGTTCTAACCCAGCTTTCTTGCTCTTTTTTTGGGTGTCCACATATCTCTCCGTTAAAAATATTAGAAAGTATTAACTAGTTGAGTTACAAAACTCTTGACAGCATATATATATATATATATATATATATATATTTATATACTTATATAGAGCCAATGGATTAGTCACTGTAAATCATTTTGCATACATATTCCATGGTTTATGGTACCAACTTATCAGCGGTAAGTCGGTAATGTGTTTTAAATAATTAAGAAAAAATTATCTTTTGCATATAATAATAATAATAATAATTCATTCACCACAAAAATTATGCATCATTGTATCTAATATGCCCATCAAAAGCTATGAAAATACATTATAATACATCACTTGAACTTAACTGAAAAATGGTGAGAAACATGAAATAATTAAGTATATAAGAAGTTTTTAAACACAAATGAATTATTATATAATTTGTCATATTTGCATAGACGGAGCTTCTTACCACAAAGTTTTTGTTTAGTATAACTACCTAACCAGGGCAGCAATATCTGATTGAAGCTCCATAGAGTATATTTCATTGGCCTCAGTTGCCATTGTTTGGCTACTTCCATGAGCCATCTCCAGCGCCAAACATTCCTTTAGTTCTACCAATACTTGACTCATATCTGGCCTTTGGATTGCAGCTGACGGTGTGCATGACATGGCAATCTCCACAGTTTTCCAGGCAGAATTGGTGGAGAATTCTCCATGTAATCTTGAATCAACTATGCTTCCAATATCCCCACTTTCAATCACAGGATAAACCCAATCAAGTATGTGAGTGCTTTCTTCACTTTTTCTCATTATTGCTGGACGACCGGTGATTATCTCAAATAGAACAATACCAAAACTATAAACATCACTTTTTTTATTTAATTTTCCAGATGCTTGAGACCTGTATGCAAAACACAAGTGATTTTTGTTGTGGTTAAAGATAGAACAATCAAATACAGCAAATGGTTCCTATGCAAAGATGTTGATAAGCTGCGAAATCAAATAACTAGTTGAATAAAAATGGTGGTTAAAGGAGTACTTGGAGAATCTTAATGATGCTAAGGAGACTTGGTGGTGGAATGAGGAAGTTCAAATAATATATATATATATATATATATATATAGAGAGAGAGAGAGAGAGAGAGAGAGAGAGAGAGAGAGAGAGAGAGAGAGAGGCCAACGTAGATGTAAAGACACTAATTTAAATTATTAAGAGGCAAAGAAGGGAGGAAAAAAGTAGCCCAAGATGCCGTATTTAAGGCTTACAATGAATTATATAGTAGTTGATGACAAAGGATCGTTGAAAGAGTATCTTTAAACTCGCAAAGACAAGTAGAAAGGAAAACAAGAGACTTGAATTGTTCCAAGTGTATTTAAGATAAAGATCAACGAGTGTAAATAAATGAAGAGGAGATCAAAAAGTTATTTCGAAACATTTTATTAATGGGAGCCATTAAAGAAATTGAATTGAGTAAATCAATTGAGGATAAAACTGTAGGTTTGTTTAAGAATTAGGTGGTCGGGGTAAATGATGCATTGAGGATCGGGTGGAAATAGGAAAGACAGGTGATATAGTTTTAGTAGATGAAATTAGATGTGTAATCAATGCTAAATTATAAATTTGGAGGGGTGATTTAGAGTCTAAAAGCTCTAGATTAAGAAAGAATAAACCCAAAACATGGAGTGTAAGTTTTACAAAAGTAGAAACAATCATGAAGATGTTGTAAAATTTTATAATCAAAAGATACCAAAGAATGAATACTTTCTATATATTTGATCAATAATTCATAAGGATTAAGAGTTCGAAGAATCTATGAATCATAAGATAAGAGTAAGGTAGACAAAGTGAAAAAGTATATAAGAAGTATTGTGTGTTTGTAGAATACCTATTAAGTTAACTAAAAAATTAGAATTGTTATTGAACCAACTATTCTATGGTATTGAGTCTTCGGTCCTTAAAAAGTAACATGTTCATAAAATGAGTATGGTTGAAATGAGAATGTTAAGGTAAATAAGTGAAAATCAAAAAAAGAAATATAATACAAAATAAAGAAATATTTTCAAAGATAGGGGTGACTCTTATTGATTAAAAGATAAGAGCGAGAGTTGTTTGAGTTGGTTTGTTTATGTGTATGGGAATGCAATTAATGAGGGAAAAATGGGCATTCGCCCCAAATTTAGGAACTATGCATCAAAATGCCCTTGTTTTGAAATTATTTAGCAAAATTTCCCTGTTTTTTAAACTCGATTTTAACAAAATCAAATTACAGATGGAACTCAATATTAGCAATGTAGAGTTCTATGCATATTTTACCACTAAATTTATTTTGAAAATTTAAGTGAAACTCAACATTGCTAATGTCAAGTTCCACTCAAAAACATACATAGAACTTGATTTTGAGGAAATTGAGTTTTACACAGAATTTGATTTTGTTAAAATCAAGTTTAAAAAACAGGAGTATTTTACTAAATAATTTCAAAACGGGGGCATTTTGTTGCATAGTTTGTAAATTAGGGGCAAATGTCCATTTTCCCCAATAACCAATAAGTAATGATTTGATTCAAGAGAAATTAATAAAAGGAATTAGAAGAAGACTTTAAATAACATTGGTAGAGATATTGAAAAAATGACAGCTGGATGCAAACTAGTTTGGAGGAATTCCTCCAAATTGGGTAGGTGGTACCATAAGAAGGAGATAAGAGTTCTAGTCATGACTAGATTAAGTGAACTAACAACCCCTAAAATGTTAACAATGTTAAACTTCCCCCAAACCCTTATTATTTTTGTGTCTTGTTAACTAAAATAAAGAAAAGTGGGTGTTTTTAAAAAATGAGAGAAATAATAAATAAATAAATTAATTAATATAATATTATTTTAATGAAATAAAATAAAGCATAGAATAGGGAATCTAACGTGGATGTTTTAATTTTTAAAAAGTGATTAACTAAAATGCAAAAAATGGGATCTTATCCTGAGCCTTACTTAATAGCTGAGGGTATTCATAGACCTTTAGAAAATTCCAATTGGTGAAGAAAATAAGGTGCCGGTCGTGGTCAAAGACTCAAAATTCTAATATGGAGACCTTATTGTAAAATCACATAATATAATGAACTTTGCATCCTAAATTAAGAATTAAAAATTTAACATGTCTTTTAAGTGGAGTTTGTGGTATGCCTTTGTGTTAGAACTCATTTCTTTTTCCTTTGTGTGTGTGTTTGTTTCTAAAATAAAAAAAAAAAAAAAATTAAAAATTAACATTCTTTTCAAACACACCATTTGAAAATTTTTGACTCTTCCCTTAAATTTGGCTGAAAGACCTATTAGACAAAGGGTAAAGTGCTTATTACTAATAGCCAAGAGTTAGGTTCTCCAACAACAACCAAAAAAAAAAAAAAGAAAAAGGAGGGAAAGTACTTTTTGCCCAAAAATAAAGATTGGCATTACTAAATTTTGAAGTTTAAGGAGAGATTACAAATGCACCATAATTAAGTGGGGAAAATATAGTTAACCCTATTTTTTTGCCAATTTGTGCATCGAGGATAAAAGATATAAGTAGTGGAACATTTCAACATAATAAGGTTTATTGTGTGCTAAATCTATTAGAAATTACATACACATCACCTGAAGCTAAATATATTTTAATTTTTTTAATGCATAAAAAAAGGGGCTTGTAGGTGTGGTCTTTGCTCTTGTGCCACTAAAACCCCCACATTGCATTATGGTGTAAGACCACCGGAATACTAATGGGTCTTGCCTAAATATATTCTAACTATGGCTAAAAAGTATATAAAATGCATAAAGTCATCACACTTACTCAGGATCGAGATACCCTAGTGTACCAGCTAGACCAGTGGACACATGAGAGTCATTTTCAGTTGCAAAAGCCCTAGACAACCCAAAATCAGCTATCTTTGCTTGCATGTTTTCATTTAATAAGATGTTGGAGGTCTTCAAATCTCTATGGATTATAGGTGGCTTGCAACCATTATGTAGATACTCCAACCCTGCAACTTCACCAATAAGCAATTAGTATGCAAACAAAGAAATAGATGCTATGGAGAAATAATGATGTGATTGATCTATTTCTAACCGTGCGCTACATCCACTGCAATTTGAAGTCTCTGATTCCAATTCAAGACATTTATATTGGTCACTGCAGCCAAAATGTATTAACTTGTCTGCAGTTGCAATTGATATGAAAGATAATATGGTTTTGCAATCACACTAGAATAGAAATAATAATTCTAAAATGATCAAATATTTAGTTGAGACTTAGTTTCCCTAGTGTATTCCTTGCAACCTTTCACTTTTAGTAATGTTAAGAAGATAACATTTTCTTATAATTTTATTTTTCCACAATTGTTAATATGGTTTGTTGTGGTTGGAGTAATATTAATTTTACCTATGACAACTATTGCCATCACTTTTAATATGCATCCATATTAGTAGTTTTTTATTGCATCAATTTGTATTCAGAATTATTGTTGCTTTTATTGCATTCCCCGTTTTTCATCCCACCTCCCCCCACCCCCCCCCCCCCCTTTTTGTAACTAGTCTTACGTCTCAAATTAGTGTACCATGGAAAGATCTTCTAGTCCCTTGATGAATTTTCAACCTTTTCAAACTCCTTCCCCACTAAAAAAGGGGGGAAATGCAGTATGGAGTGCGGACATTAGTTACAGGAATTGGTTAGATATGCTTTCTTGGTGGACATTACCAATTACAAATTGTAGTTATAAAACAACCTTGCCCTAGACTAATATGCTTTTAGCTTAATAAGTTCACAAATGTTGAGTCTTAAATGATTCACCTTGAATACAATAGTATTATTTATACCTGATAAATGTTGTTGTATGTTGCCATTAGCCATGTACTCATAAATGAGCGCTTTGTTTTCACCCTCATCACAATACCCAACGAGAGAGACTAAGTTTCTATGATGAACTATCATTAAAAGTTGTGCCTGCATTTAAAAAGTTGTTAAGAAAAAAAAAAATTGTGTTTTTCTTTCCCCATAAATTTTTTTTTTTAAAATTATTTCATAAATCAATACCCTTAGAAAATTTATTAACTTTTCCATGTTGTTCCATGTTTCATGCTATCATATTTCCAATACAATTTTAAAATTTTCATTCTTTTCAAATAATGAAAGAGAATACAGTACTCTTAATCATGATCTAACCTCTGCTCGAAATTCCTTATAACCTTGCTTTGATGATGGAGAAAGCAACTTAACAGCAACTTGAGTTTGATCATTCAAGATGCCTAGATATACTTTTCCAAAACCTCCTTCTCCAATAATGGTCTTAAAGTTATTAGTTATTCTCACAACCTCAGAGTAGTTATATTGCGGACTCTTCAATTTGAAGTTGGATCTTGTAGTCATATCTACAGTAAAGGAAATGATCACATGTAATACACAAAAAAAAGTGAGAGTAATTTTTGTTCCCTTAATCTTGAATTACTTAAACTTATAAAAATAAATATCAAAACCCACAAATTTCTACTCATTGCCACCCACAAATATCATAGTCTAACCATCACAAGCAACATTGTCGCCATAGATTTCTACTACAAATTTAAATGGAGAATTATTGCTAGAACAACTACTGAGTGACCAAAATGACCTAAACCAAACCTCCTTGAAAAAATTTAAGCATACTTTCTCTATACACAACAAAGCTTCCACTACTAGAAAATATGTTTATCAACACACACACAAAAAAAAAAAAAAAAAAAAAAAATTGCAATAACATCAGAGTAATTGCAATAATTGATACAAGATATTGCAATAAAATCTAAGACAATAGGTTTGTGCAACAAAAAATTCCATTACAATAAACTCTAAATATTTTAATGACAACTTTAATACAATAATATATATGTTATGCAATACATAATTATTTCATATTTGTTGTAGTAATAGATAGTAAAATCATTTTTATTAAGTTATTGAAATGTTAACTTCGTTGTAATAAACAATCATTTTGACTTTTTTGTTGCAATAAAATACAAAATAAATGATATCAAGTTATTACAATGATTTCTTCATTTTAAATTATTGCAACAAATTTTCCTAATGTAGTATGGGATTAAAGCTTCCATTGAAATTGAAATTGAAAATTATAATTTATTACTTTTTTTATACAATAATTTATCATTTTTAAGTTACTATTGCAACTTTTAACTTCTATGAACTGTATATTGTAAATTTGTAATAACAATTATAAAAAAGGAAGGCTTACCTTGTCTTTTCCTTTTATTGATAGTCAGGGCACAAAAAAAGAACAGGAGAACCAAAACTACTGCGGATGTTGCAACAATTGTCACAACAAAAAGCTCCTTTTTCTGTTTCTTCTCCTTTTTCGTACATGGACCCGAGAGACAAAGATCCGACATTTTCTCAAGACTTGCATATTTGAAACATGCCATGACAATTCAGTTTTTAAAAGATAGATGAGATTAACATTATAAATATATATATATATATATATATATGAAATTATATTTATGAAACAAATGAACATAGAACCTCTGTATTGGTTTTGCATGTTTAGAAAGTGATAGCTAGGGGGGTAATTGAAATTAGAACAAAAAAAATGTAAAGAAAAATGAAATAAATAGCATGAAAAACTAACCTCAAGATCATTGATCCATCCCTAGACTTTTGTATAAGAGCCTCTGGAACTGAATCATCAAGCTTATTTCCACTTAAATTACTTCTCGCAACTATAGTATAAAATAAAATGTCATTTCTAACTTGCAAGTAGTACCCAAGTAATGAGTTCCATGAGATTTTCAGGATGCCTCATGGACAGAAAATAGAATATTCTAACCAAAGGTTGGACATAGCTTTAGTTCAATAACTTACAGAGTCTTCAAATTTGGCAATTGTGCTAAAAATTGTGGTATGTTCCCAGTCAATTTATTGTATGATAGATCCCTAAAATTGAACAAAGAAAAAAATAAATGTAAACATTTAACAATAACTTTGGGTAAAGAGTAAAGATATCCATGGATTTGAAGTTAAACTATTTTCTTTTGTCAGTACTGACGAGTGATGACAACCTCACATTGAATATTATAGTGCTTGCATATAAAGCTTAAAACATTTCTCTACAGCAACAATACTTTTAATTGCATCACCTGCATATAAATTTAAAAGTTTGTCCTCCACAACATCAACCACATTTTCTATGGATTTTTAGAGAGAATCCACTAAGACTCTATTCATATACATGTTAAGATATCACTTGAACCCAAAAACGTTGGAATAGAAAACATATATCTCACTTTTTGTGTTTCGCACTTTACATTCCACCAATCATGATATGTTATATGATTGATTTTGTTTTTTCTATTTTAAACATAAGTGGTTTATAAGGAAAGATAAATAAACACATAACAAGTTGTGATTGGTAGAGTATGAGAAAAGTTAAACTTTTGCACACTCACATCAAACTCGAATACTAAAATAATATCCCATTCCGTTTTTTTACTTACAAGTAAAGTAGTGCTGTGAGGTTGGAGAGTCAAATCGGTATCTCCCCTGTTAATTGGCTTGAGCTTAAGTTCCTGCTTGTAATTTATCGAAGAAGAAAGAGTTGATGCCATTGTTGCAAAATCAAACAAACACACTCATACACACACAAAACAAAGGAATAATGAATGTTTTTTAAGTATCACAGCAGAAACTATTTCATCTAAAAATTTTCCTTAAGAGCTTGTTCTCAGTTAAATTTCAAATCCAAGCATTGTAATTTATAAAAAAAATAAATTGTTAATTAGTAATTACACCTTATAGGTTTGAGATGATTATGATTTTACCCCCTAATGTTAATACTTTAATCCTCCCGTTAATGACTATTGCTGAGGTGGCCACCTCAACTTAAAATGACTAGCGTTAGGGTTATAGAACACGTCATTTGATTACATTACAAAAATAATCTATCTTTTATGTCTTTTAATTATTTATTAGTTAAAAAAATAGATTATTTTTTATTTTTAAGTTCTTTTTCTTCTTCTCCTGTTGCCTTTATTTAGTAATTTCTTGCAGATTCAAACACCCTTATCAACATTGAAAGGCTCAACTATAACCCCTTCTCAGTCACAGCCATGGTACCATGTATATAGCCACGACACCTCAATTGGTTTTATCTAAAAATTAAAGCCACATGACAACCACCATGAAACACTACAAAACACACCACTGATATCACTACCCCATCTCTATGAGGGATATTACACAAAATAATAATGGAAGAACAAGATTAACATAAAAGACAAACATAAAATAGATAACTTGGAGGAATATTATCGTTTTCCTTAGACAATATTTGCCCCCACACTATTGTTGCCAAGGGGTTATCGCAAATTTGTTCCCAAGATACAACCAAGATGTTAGGTTCTATAGATAGCAATTTTGGAGAATGACCATAGGGTTATATTTCATCAAAAGACACGTATGGAGAGTCAAAATGTTTCATAAAACCATTTACTAGGCTTAAAACCTCTTCAACCTTTCTAAACAGTCACTAGAAAATTCTACAGAAAATCTTGTTTTACAACTTTTGATCGATCAAGTGATCTTTTCTATCAATCGAACAAGAATCAAACACTAATCGTGGCTCGATCGATCGAAAATGCTGAATTTCAAATTTTCACTTAGAAAATTCTAAAACTTGAATTTTCACTTTATGAAACCATATTCTCCAAACTCAAACATCATTAACAACCTATCCATGTATATACCTATATGTACAACAATCTCAACCCCATTTTTAATACCAAAGCAGCCGAACAAACATAAAACCACTGCCCTAATCAAGAGTCTTCAATATTAGTCAAAGATTTCCATTTTCTTTTTTCCAATATATTTTTCTGACCGCAACTAAACGAGACATTCAGAAAATCATAAAAAAAATAAACTCATGCCAAACAACAAACAAGTACACTGGCTATACAAAATTAGTAATCAAATTAAGATATGGTCGCTAAGGCAGTAGGGTTGAAAAGATCAATGATTTGAGGTTTTCAAAAAGGATGTGAGAGAAAAAGATAACCTAAGTAACGAATCTCAGATCTTAAATGAAAAGATCCTAAACCCAGATAAAGATATCAAAGCTGATGCTGCACAAAAATCGTTAGTGAGTTGATCGCACACACGCGTGTGCCAATCAAAGTACCTGAAGAACAATAAGAAACAAAGGACTACAAAGAGCACCGGTGAAGAGATTTAATGCTTATATAGTGATATAGAGCTGACCTAGATCCCTTGATCACAAGGTTTTTCCTTGTAGGGAAGATTTAGAGTTAAGGCTCAGAGATCTTGGGCTTTTCTTCTCGTATAGGGAAGATACGAGCACGGAGTTTTGTCTTTGGGTTTGTCGCGTAAGTTCTTTCCATATAGGGATATATGAGTGGGGAATACACAAAGGATTATGGGGCCCAGTGGTTCACTCGTCGGCCTGGGCCACCTCAACCCATCGGTTTGCTGCCCTATCCATCAGGAGTAGGCTACTTTCATCCCATCAGTACACCTTCCTATCCGCTAGTCTGTGAACTAGAAAACACCAATGTGTATGTTAGCTACATATGTGGGTGCCCGATGAGACCCTCTGAAGGGGTGCTACCCGACGGGTCTTTAGTCCATGTCCATTTGGAAGACTTGATCATCCCAATGGGCAATATTGACGAATATTCTTTTTTGGACAAAAATGCCCTTATTAGAAGTTAAGTTTCAAATTTAGAGATAGAGTGCAATCGATTTGAAGATCAGTTTCATGTTTGGCCTCTGCAATTTGAACATCCATGAGAGAGAGAGAGAGAGAGAGAGAGAGAGAGAGAGAGAGAGAGAGAGAGAGAGAGAGAGAGAGAGAGAGAGAGAGAGAGAGAGAGAGAGAGAGAGAGATTTGATTTTATTCTTTTTAATAATTTTTTATTTATTTAATGAACTGTATTTTCAAGTGATGCAACACGTTTTAAATGGACCAAATTGACTGCTTATTTGGCATTTAGCACCACACGTTAACGAGATTGATATGATGCAATTTACCCTCTTTTCTCTCACAATTTTTTTTTTTTTTTTTTTGACTTTCTTAACTTTTTAACTTGTTTTTAATATTTTAATTTAATGGTTGAATGAAAGTTATATTTTTCAACTCTCAATCTCATTCATTGATTACAATTGCATCACACACAATACCCTAATTATTCAACCTGATCTCAATCCCTATTAACGAATACAACTGCAAAGGCTCAAATCAAAATATCCTATAAAGTTAGTGGTTAGAGTCAAAGTTTCTTTTTAAGGATAAAATATTATTTGAGTCCCTCTTTATCAATAATTTTTTTTCCCTAAACTTTCTAAATATCATTTTCAATAGTTTAGAAACAAAAATAGAGATGAAAAATGAAAAAAAAAAAAAAATCAATAGTTTAGGGTCGAAAAGAAAACTTTTGATAAGTTTAAGAACAGAAAGTAAATCATTTTTGATTGTTAAAGGACAAAAAAAAAAAATAATAATAATAATTTAATAGTTTATGGACAAAAGATGAAAATTTTAAAGTTTAAGGATAAAAAACAAATTTCTAGTAAAGTTTAAGAATCAAAATAACAATTTATCTTTTTAAATTTTAATAGGCAAAATCAATAACTGAAAACTTTAATAGTGCAATTTTCAATTCAGTAACATGCAAAACATTTGGGTTCATCCAATTCCATTAGATATTTAGATTGAAACCAACGCTCATAGTTTACAAATCATTTGAATTAAATGTGATCGATTCCATCTTGTTATCTTGAATGGCGCATCTTTAAAACTACTAGCAGTTTTGTGATGGTCCAGCTATTCTAAATTTCTAATGGATTCGTACTCGATATTTATTCTTTAAAAAATAAATATATTTATTTTGATATATAGAAAACAAACATATCCATTGAACTTCCATTGGTTCATATGTGTTGAAAATGCACTCACAGTGAAATGATCCTGGGAATATCATCTGAACTGCAAGTTAAACCACTCCATGAATATTTATTGGGGGAACATGGGTCTCCTTGCCAGTCGTCTCTAGAGATTCTTGAAGTTTGCTTAATGTCCACGACAGCAGTCACTGTTGTTTACAAAAAAATGTTACTTAAGATTATAATCATTCAAAAGAAACTGAAAGGAGGGATAAGAAATTTAGAATACTTGTTATACAATATGAAATCAACAAAGGAATAAAAGTAATAATCCAATAGTGTCAAAAGCATCTTTTCTTCTGAAATTCTCTCGGTGCAGCACAACCGCATATAAAGTGACTTAGAGGGGGTGCCACTAGCTTTTTAAGGAAAATGTTAAAGCCACAAACATTTTTACAAAATTGTTGATGTCCTAAATGATTATTGGTAAGTAAAAATGTGATATATCATAATGGGTCCATATAAAAACCAGTAATAATTTGCCACATCAACAGGTTATAAAAATGTTGTAAAATAATTTGTGTTTATAGCAATTTTCTCGCTTTTCAAATAGGGCAAAGATTTGATCTAATACTCTAGTGCACTGGATTTGTTGAGATAATATGTGTTCACTTTTAGCCATTGGTTGCCATCACACTGGGTCCAACACTTGAGATACTAGAACTAAGCTAAGTCCTTTTAATTAACTTGTACGCACATTACTTACTTTTATACTAAAAATAGGTTTTTCATACAAGACTCCCCTTAAGATTTTTTTAATTTTTAATTTTTTTTTAAAAACACTATCATTTATTTATAAGAGTAAGATTTCCTGGTGTTTCTAATAGAAACATTCAAAGTTCAAATCTTTCTTCTCCAATAGTAATATATATTTTTTATATTTTAAGTTCAAATATCATATTATTATTATAAAAATATATTTTTTTTTATATATTTTAAGTTCAAATCTTTCTTCTCCAACTATCATATTATTATTATTATTTAAAAAAAAAAAAAAAAGGAAAAGCAAGATCTCACTTCATGTTTTTTAAATCTTTCTGAACAATACTACATACACAATTTTTTTTTCACAACAAAATTGACAACGGTTAAGTTATATTGATTTTCATTTGGGCTCACTACATAAGCCTCTTTATTGTCTATGAAAGCCAGTCAAATTAAAGCATCATATATAGTTAATCATTATTTTATACTAGTGTATAATATGTGCATATGCACGATACAATTAAAAAAAATTACAATTACACATGTATATGGATTCAAATTACTCTCTATCTTTCTCTTTTATTATTATTTTTTAAATTTCTTTTGGATATATACATGAGTTTACTCATTTTTATTGAGTTTTTGATGATTTATTTATATTAGACCCTTTGTCTTTTATGCTTCATTAATTCGTTTAGAACAAAAATTTTTTTAAAAATATTTAAATACACGTGGTGCAAATTAGACAACAATTAGAATGCAATTTAAAACCTAATTGGATTTTCTCTTAGTTTTAACTATTAATATATATATATATATATATATATAGAGAGAGAGAGAGAGAGAGAGAGAGAGAGAGAGAGAGAGAGAGAGAGAGAGAGAGAGATTTTAGAGGATAAAAAATCAAAATGATTCTGCCAAACTCTAAAAACGGTACTAAAGATTTGTGTTTGTTAGTTCCAATAGGAATCAATGAAAACTTAATAACTTAAAAGCTGTGAAATGTGTTGTGAAAAATATTTTCTATGAAATATTGCTCAACCAATAAAAGGATTTAAAAATAAATAAAAATAGAAAGCCTACTATGCTAACATTAGACTCAATGTTACCACTATTATAGCAGCAAAGAGAATAATGAGATATAAAATAAAATGCTATAATTACTACAAATTTTATAACATAACATTCTATAGCAATGAATATGATTAATGAAATTCAAAATCATAACAAATGATTTTTTTTTCTTTTTGTGATTAATAACACATAACTTGCAATGGTAATGTTATAAAATTTGTAATATCTCTTTAAAATAAAAGAACATACCATCTCTTGAATCGGTTGCTTTGAATAGATAGAAGGGAGAGATTACACCGTAAACCTCAAAGGCGTTGAGGATGGGGGGAAGGTCAGATCCCGTTGTTGCATTAATAGAAAAACTAAAATGGCCTTTGAATATTTGATTGAGACATATGGAAAGTGGCTTTAAATGGTCAAGCATTATAGGTTCTGAGATATAGTTTCCCCCATTCACATCAATAATGAATTCTCTTTTCATTCCTTGCGTAAGTTTTGCAATTTCAGCAAAGTGAAAGCAAACATAACGTTTAGAGTCATCTACAGAAGTGTTGTCGTCAAAACGTAAGGCATGGTAACCACTTGGTGGCTGGACGGCAGTTCTCAACACTTCTAGCGGTGGTTTATAGCTATCGTTGCTGCCCTGCATGTCAATTGCTAAGGAGGTATTGGTCGGAACCCAGTTTGATAACGTTCTAACAGAATACTAGATTCGATCATAAACATCGCTCTTGTACCTAGGATAGGAAAAGGGCCATTGTGGCATTAAAAAATATTAGAAACTGCAAAAGTATAAGTTCACTTCATAATTAAGTAATTAGGACATTGATTTTCTAATCGTTATTGGAACAATTAAAAAATATTTAACAATTTATTATGAAATTCAAATGTTGAACTACATTATATTATGCCCTGTAATAATAAAGCTCCATTTTCAACTGTAGTTTTTGTTATTTTTAATTCTTGTGGATACAATTTTTTTTATTATTATAAAAAATCAAATATAAAAAATAAAGATTCACGTGCTTATCAAGGATCAAGGTATGCTTATCGAGGGTCAAGGTAAGCTAAGAGCAAATAACATGTGTTCACTAAATTGATATTTAATTCAATTAATTAAGAAATTATTACAACATAAAACAATACATAATTGATAATGCCACTTAATTATAAAGTCATCTTGCTAAGAAAGAAAAAAAACACCTAAACAATCCATTAGGTGTAGTTAGATAGTACAATAATTCTCAAACTCAAAAATCAAAATAGTGTCATACATACATAGTTATAATGGAGAAAATGGACTTTTGCCCCTTTTTTTAAAAAAAAAATATCCAGCAAAATGTCTCATATCTGAAACTATTTAGAGAAATGCCCTTATTTTGAAACTCAAATTTTAATTTAAAATTCAATTTTTGGACAATCGAGTTATAGTGAACTAAAAAATTAAAAAAAAAAAAAAAAAATTCTGGAACTTGATTTCATGGAACTCGAGTTCCTTGAAAAAATTCATGTGGAACTCAAGTTCCATGAACTCAAGTACTTTACATAGAACTCGAGTTCCAAAAAAAAAAATTTCTAAGTCCACGTTCGCTATAACTCGATGTTCCAAAAATCGAGTTATACATTTGAAACTCGATTTTTAGAAAATCAAGTTTTAAAACAAGGGTATTTCCCTAATTAGTTTTAGACATGTGGCATTTTGCAGAATATTTTAAAAAAGAAAGGACAAAAGCCAATTTTCTCCTACTTATAATGCATAAACCAATTTGTTTTTAAGTAGACATCTTTCTAGTCCACCTACAAATAAACCCATTTCCACACCCTATTGAGTGTCAACTTACGATTAGATTTGAACACTTTTATGTGGGTCTACCATAAGCACTTGAGCATGTTATGTCAACTGTCAAATGATGCATCAACTATGAGATGACACTTAAGTAGGATGTTGATTAGTGTGAGTATGGGTGTGTTCAATAATTTTTTTAAGTAATTTTTTTTCTTTATTAAAATAAAAATGGATTTTTTTTTTTTTGTTTTAAATTTAGAATAAAACTCACAAATATTAATATAGGATTAAAATAAATAAAAAAAATTCTAGGGACCCTGTCTACTATAAATAGAAAAAAAAAAAGATTTAAAGAAAAATCAAAAAAAGAAATTATAGCTGATTCACCTGACAAACACCTTATCAGTTGTGGAGCCCATGTCATATCGCAAGCCATTTTGTAGCACTCCGGAGTCAAATGGATAAAGGGACTTGTCCAAAGGACGTAACTCCAAGGCCGAAATGAAAGGTATTCCAGATCCCGTGTTTATCAAACATACATGTATGATGTCAGACGTTGGAACATAAAACATAGAAGGACGATATGTCGGTGATAAATTAGTGGGTTCAACTGTGGTCCAATAATTAACCCCAACATATACGTCGAACTTGGGAACTTCATTCTTGTTGTCATAGTTTCCATAATGGAAGAAAGTTCTGATGAGATAATTGCTGCTTTTCCCTTGTTCGGGTTTGAGGGTGTAACAATTCTTTTTTCCTTGGGGAAAGCTTCTCACATTAATTAATTGCCGCCCGTAAACAGTATTTGAAGAGTAGTGTTCAGGGGATATGACATTATTTGTCCCAGTGTCTACAAAACCTGTATCTGACTTGTAAGATATACCAGTGTCTTCATCCGCGTAATCGTTGGTTGATCCACAATCAATGCTTATGAATCCTAGAAATTTTATGCCGAAGAAAAGCGATATATAAATTTATACATGCCAACCAATATGATAAATTCATGTAGAATTTAGTTCGAAATTCAACATAATTAAAAACAAATAAAATAAATGAAAAAGAGTGGCCTAGACTAAGTACCTTTTTCTTAATTTGAAATATTATCATAGTTTTATAACTATTAAGAATTTTGTGGTTCCCATAAAAGAAAAAATTGTGGTAGTTTAAATGAAATCCTGTTCTAAACTATGGACTGCAGCTAATAGCCCTTCTCTTAAAACCAAACATGAACTTGTGAGTGATATTATTTGGTTGTCCAAAATTCTTGTAGTTTAACTGGTTGGTACTTTCTACCATTTTTAATAAAAACATCCAGAGTTAAAATCATTCCACTCCCAACTATCTTTGTACATATTTCCCAAAAAAAAAAAAAAAAGTCTCCATTGCCCTATTTATTATTATATTATATACAAAAAAAAAAAAAAAGGTTAGTGCCCTAGGCATATGGTTGTCAAAAATTATAAATTAGAGTGATATTAAGGATAATACCCTTTTTTTAATTTTTATTTTATAATCAGATACTTCAAATTTTACTATTTAAGTTTTACAAACTAATGTGCTACTAATTACATAAAAGTAATATAAACATTTATTTATTATATTATTTAGTGAAATTGTTATGAACGTAGCATTTCTCTTTTTTAAACCATCGTTAATTTTGGGTTGTGATTTTTATTTTGGAGTATGCTACACTTGTTTTGATAGATAAGAAAAGAAACCTGCATTCCAAATTCCCAAATTCTGCCACGAGAGAGAGAGAGATCTAAAAATTTAAGTTCTATACCTAGAAATCTAATATCTAAACCTACAAATCTAAGATCTCAACCCAAAAATCCAAGATCTAAACACCAAAACCCATAACAAATAAAACCCACATCCACATCAAATCTTACCTTGTTAGATTTTGCTTTAGATTCACTATAGATTTGCTTCAGATATGCTTCAATTTACTTCAATTCAATGGGTTTTTGGGTTACTAGGTTTGGTTTGAGTATGGGTTTGGTGTGCCCGCTTGCCACCATTCTCTCTAAGTTCAAGACTGATTTGGCTCTAGAGAGATAGAGAGAGGGAGCACAAGAAAGAAAGGTGACGAATGTATCTAGGGTTTTTGGAAAAGTATTGAGATAGATGGGTTTGCAAGAGAGAGAGAGAGAGAGAGAGAGAGAGAGAGAGAGAGAGAGATATACACACATCGGTGTGGTTTGGTGGATGTCAAAATCTACAAACCATGATTGGCGAGCACACAGAACTGTTGTTAGAGTGAACAGTCTTCTTCAACACCAACAATGGCTCTGTCGATAGCAGTGAGTAGGGGTGCAGCTCTGTCAACAGCAGCTTGGGGTGTTGGCTTGAATTGGTTCATACCCTTAGATTTATATATTGGCTACTTGACAATCTAAGAGATTCAATCTGGTCAATCATTGGTCGAACTCACAAAGGTCATAAAAAGAAGAGATATTTTCCCTCTTGCATGATTGTAGAAAAAATTTCGTTAGTAAGCAAGGTTTTGAAACCATTTAGGAAAGTAAAATCTTGAGCCTTTGAGGCTTAAGTCTAGTGAAGAAACTCGAGCCTCAAAGGCTCGAGTTTGAGGCTCGAGTTCTCATTGATGACATTAATACTTTTGCCACATGGAATTCGAATCTCTAGGACTTAAGTTTCATAGAAGAAGAAGAAGAATTTGAAGAGGAAGAAGAAGAAGAAGATCTGAAGAAGAAAAAAGATGATACAAAGAATTTGAAGAAGAATGCATGGAGGAAGAAGAAGATCAAAGGAAGAAGAACTCAACCCACAAAAGAAGAAGAAGAAGAAGAAGAAGAACAAACTAGGTGAATGTAGGAACTCGAGTTACACATGGATTTTTTTCCACAGTACATTGCCACCACATGCAACTTGAGTCTTAAAGACTTGATTTCCATCTTTAAACTCAAGTTTTAGAGCATCAAGATGCTAGTTTGCTAAATAGTTTTGCAAACATGACAACTAACTAAATGTTTCAAAAATAAAGCTAAATACCAAAAATAATCGCATATTTGGGATTATGATACACCAGGACTCACATCATCATTTATTACTCCCCTCCAAAATCGCATGAATGGAAATTTAACTTGTCCCTAGAGGGGAACACTGTTCGGACAGAGATTCCATTAGTCAAACATCGAATCCCTCAGGGCTTCTAAGAAAAAAACAAAAAACAAAAAGCCTAATTACAAGGAAGGGACATGATAATGCCTTAAAATGTATACTTGTTATATATTTATGTAGGCGTTATCTGCTTATTACTATGCTTAATTTGTATAATTAAGCCATGATTTGCATTAGTCTCTATTATTTATCTTTACATAATTTCTTGAATAAGATGCTATTCATTGTGTGTAATTTTCTACTTTCAAGAAATCATGTGAGAAATATGAGTTTACAGGAATTTGTGAGAGAATGGAGGCCAAACTAGAATTAAAGTGGAGCTAAAGGACCATTCTTAAATGTCTAAGGAGGTGCAGCTGGAGTGTTTGGTTCATCTATCATGATTGGAAGCTTCAAATAAGGAAAGAAATCAAAGAGGCAGAATTTGAAAAGGAAAAATCTGATTTGCGCACTGATCAGTATTTTGGGCTTATCTCTCTCCTCAAAAATCCAATTGACACAAGGTTGGATGGGTTAGAACTGTAACTTAAATATCTACAACTTTTCAGTTTTGAGTTTTTCGAAATTCTCAATTTCTGAAGGCTGAAATTAACTCACAATTTACTGCTGTAAACTTGGACGGAAATTAAAATAGTGAATGTTTTATTTTCTTTGGACACTTTTTACATTAGGGTTTTGAAGGAAGGCTGGTAGAACGAAGTTTGGTAGAGAAAACCTTGTATTTTTTTTTTTTCTCTAATGGCAGCCTAAACTCTTTGCTAAGGCCAGGGATTATGTTTCTTCTATATAGTATGGATATTCAATGTGATTCTTTCTAGGATTTTATCAACAACATATTTGATTATTCAATTAGATTTCTTTTGATTTATTAGTTCTTCCATGCTTTTAATAAGTTCAATCATGTTTTTCTTATTGTTTAGATGAATTTCTAATAGTTTCAAATAGAAATCAGGTTTTAAAGTGAATGGGTTTTTCTGAAAACTTTTTTAACCGCATTATTAATCGAGGTTATCATGCGTTCTTAAATTGTCTCAGTTCAACCGAATCATAAGTTTTTAATTGTATAAGAACAATCAATTATGAAATAGAGATTTTCTTAGATCACAAAGAATTTCATATCGATATAGGGAAACACCCCGATACCCTAGTATTTATGTTATTGATTTAAATCAGTTTTTATTATTATTCTTGTTAACAATCACCAAGCAAAAGTATTTTTCTTCTTCACCTAAATTGTTATTTAATTATATTGTCTTTGAATTTACCCTGTTCCTTGTGGTTCGACCTCGGTACTCCGAGAATTATATTGCTACGATCTTCTGCACTTAGGAGTGAGCAAGCAAGACAACAGGGGAAAGGATGTAAGGATGGGCTCATAACCCCTACTCCTCTTATGAAAAAAAAAAGGGTATGAGATAAGGTAAATAATTACAAAAAATAAATAACTATTAGGAGCATTCCATTAAATTGTTCCTCAAAGAATTATAGAATGAAAGAGTTGCTTCAATTGTCCTTCACTGGATTGACCCTTAACTTTCTTTGAATTGTTTCTTGAACTTAGTAAAAAATAGTTGGAGCTCATTCCCTAACAAGTGCAGGTAATTCAAACCCATGATGGGTCTCTTCTCTCCTTTTCTTCTATAGCATTCTTTCTCCATTATTATTCCCTCTCTTCTTCTATAGGCTTCGTTCTCTTTTATTGTTCCCTCAATCTTCATTTGGATGCTTATTTTCCCTATTTTATTCCTTTTAGTTTTCTCTTGTGAAATCTTTGATATGAGTGAAGGTGTGTCTAGTCTGTGTCAAAGATTGGCAAGATCCTCCACTAACGACGACCATATGTAGATTAGTAAGGAGGCTCAGGAGAAATCGATGATGAAAGGGCAAGCAAGCCTACTAATCAAATTGCTCACCACAAAGCAATTTAATTGAGAGGCGTCCAAGCAAGCCACAAATATGGGAGTATAGGTGGAGAGTGGGGAATGGAAAAATGATTCACATATGGGAGGATAGCTGGCTGCCAACTCCAAACACATATCATGCCGCTCATGTCTCTGCAAGTGGATTTTGATGGTATACCTGTAGCTTCCTCTTTCATTGATACCGAAACAAAAAAATGGAGAATAAATATGATGGAAAGATTGTTCTTACCACATGACATTACCACCATCCTTAGCATTCCACTAGGTCATAGACTTCCAGATGACTATAATTTGGGTAGTGATGAAACATGACAACTTCAGTGTGAAAAGTGCGTACCCTACAGCACTTGACATACTGGAAGGAAAACATGAATGGGAGAGCTCAAATGGAGACCCAACGAAACCCGTTTGGAAGAAAGTGTGGATGTTACAAATACATGAGTAGAACTCAACCTTGAAAATCGGCTTGCAAGGAGAGGGTGCCCAAGAGCTTACAACTCATTTGATCTCATACTCAATGAGCTACACCTGATTAATCAGGGTGATGGTTAGCACTGATACCAAATGTTACAAATCCATGAGTAGAAATCTCCCTTAAAAATCGGCTTACAAGGAAAGGATGCTCAAGAGCTTATAAACTTATGGTTAATCTTTCACTTAATCAATATAGGACACTAGGATCATAATAGTGGAAGATGCGAGCACCACCTAAAATCCATAATTTAATGGAGAGTAACAATTGACAGCCTCCCTAAAACTGGGGAATTTATTGAGGTGTGGCATCAATACAGGTCAATGCAAATTGTGTGGCCAAGGTGTTGAGTTAATGGCTCTTGCTCTGTGGGAGTGTAGGGAAGCAAAAAACACCTGGGATATCTATACCGACATCCGGATAGAGGAATTGCGTACTTGTTGGGATTTTATGGCATTCATCTTCAAGATCAGTCAGTCTTGAGGGATCAAGTAGCGAGATGGCCCTCTTCTTTACAGTGGTCAGTCAGTGGCATAGGCAATATGGTTCAATAGAAACAGAATTGTTCATGGGGACACTTGTCATAGTGCTGAGGAAATAGTGAGATAATTGCTGGAGGATTTCAGCAAAGCAGCTCTGCCGCCAATTCAAGCTAACAAACCGCCTCACATGGGGTGGAGCCCGCCAACCCCTGGGGTAGACAAATTAAGCGTTGATGGAGCAAAATTATTGCAGCTAAATGTATAAGGTTTTTAGAACAGCTAAAGCGTTGAAGAAGTTGAGAAGGTAGCATTTGAATCTGCTATCCTATTCGCAAAGGAACTCGATCTCAGGAAAGTTCTGATTGAAGGAGAAGCTCAATCGATTGTCAATGCAATCAAGGGTGCAGTTGAATCCTCATCTAGAGTTGGTTCCATCATCGAGGGTATCAAGTTATTATTGAATGATTTTGTCCAAGCAGATGTGGGTTTCACAGGTAGAAAATAACAAGGTTGCCCACTATCTCACTCAACACGCTAGGAATGTTATGGATATGTACATGTGGTTGGTTGGGGGAATGTCCCCATCCAATCCAATTGGAAAGTAGCTTGGGAAGCGGATGTTGTAAGGGCAATTGCCTAATTACTCTCCTAGGAATGCCTTCGATCACAAAATAAATAAATAAAAACATAGCTTGAGCTCGGACCTGAACTTTGATAGTAGCATTCCTATGTGCCCATGTTGTGGTAGTTTCCAATTATCTTGGGTCACCCTGACACACATACATATATATATATATATATATATATATATATATATAAACAACATAGGAGGGGATGGGGATTTTCAAAAGCCACGGGTCAATTGCCTCTTGCCATTAATTTAGTTTGAAAAACCAATATGAGATAGTGTATTGGTTTGTATAAATCCTACTCACTGACATGGTAAGATTCTCTTATGGGTATAAATATATATATATATATATATATATATATATATATATATAATGTAACCCACACTATGTGCAGCTACAATTTTACATACACTAAAATTTATAGATCCTTTACATTTAAAAAAAAGAAAAAAAAAAGAAAAGGGGTTTGTAGATCATATTTTTATTTATAGTATCTTAATATTTTTAGCATGTATTTTTTTTTAAAAAATCTCTTTATACTTTAACTTATATTTAACTTAAACCATGATAATTTAATGTAAATTTTTGTTAGCACTTATTCTAAATATTTTATCATACAGTTTCAAAGAGGTGTTTTGATCCTAATTAACCTATATATACTTAAAATTTGGTCAATAACAAATATTTATCAATTTTTTTTGGTACTAAAATGAAACTTATCAATTGCCCACGTAGTACTTCTAGCATATTACGTAGTCCATAAAATACCATATATTATCCTAAGATCAACCTTAAGATGGTTTAGATCATAAGTATTTATAATAGAAAAAAAAAAAATGTTAGATTAGGTGTAGGATTGATTTTTTTTTTTTTTTATATGGTTCATTTAATATTGGACTCTTCGCTTTTTCCAATAAATAATTAACTTGGCACAAAAATTAAAAATCTTAAATTGGAGACATAACGCAAAATTGGACCTCAATTGAAATCCAATTTAACCACCGCACACTCTTGATGCAATAGTCACTTCACAAGTATAAGTGCTTGGGGGGGTATGGGGGCAAGGGCTAGGGTTCAAATGTCTAAGAGAGAGCTTCACACATATATATACTTAGATTAAACTAAAGTAAAATTTCTACCTTATAAAAAAATAAAAAATAAAAAACAGTTCAGAATCTAATTGAATTTTTTCACAAACTTTGACTTAAAAAACACACACACACAACTTTGCATGGATTGCTAGAGAAATAAAAGGGAACTTCAAAAAAAATTGCAAAGCAATATTACGATCATAATTGAAAGCTTCTAATAATAAAACTAATGTATAACCTGTGTATATGCATGATACAATTAGAAACAATCACAATTATACACATATATAAATTCAAATTATACCTGATGTGAGAGTTACATATTTTTTAAGTCATAAATGAATTATACTCTCTCTCTCTCTCTTTGGTTTTTGATGATTTAACTGCTGTGAGAGTTCAAATCTCTAAGAGAGAGCTTTACACATTCATACACTTAGATTAAGTTAAAGTAAAATTTCTACCTTATAAAAAAATAAAAAATAAAAACAGTTCAGAATCTAATTGAATTTTTTCACAAACTTTGACTTAAAATACACACACACACAACTTTGCATGGATTGCTAGAGAAATAAAAGGGAACTTCAAAAAAAATTGCAAAGCAATATTGCAATCATAATTGAAAGCTTCTAATAATAAAAATAATGTATAACCCGTGTATATACATGATACAATTAAAAACAATCACAGTTATACACATATAAATTCAAATTATACCTGATGTGAGAGTTACATATTTTTTAAGTCATAAATGAATTATACTCTCTCTCTCTCTCTCTCTCTCTCTCTCTCTCTCTCTCTCTGCTTTTTGATGATTTAATTATGTTAGGTTATAAAAGTTTAAAATAATTGGCAAACCATGAGTACAAACTTGTCGAAATATAGATTGCTAAGTCTATAAGTATGATTAGACAATGCTTAAGGTGCTGCAAGTTAGAATACAAGAACAAGGAAGTTGCAAGTTTAGGAAATTCGAAACATGTTAGGTTCAACTGTTCGAGAAGAAGGCTCGACCGGTCGAGACATAGATCTGCAGAATTTAATTAAGGCCTAACAACCCATTAAGCCCATCAAGTGATTAGAGTTTTAGATCTAATTCACATGGTATTTAAAGGAAACTCTAAGCCATGTTTTGTGATGACTTTGGAGCTTATATTTTGAGATTTAAAAGGTTTTGCGCATTCTCCTTTCAATGTAACAACCGGAGATCAATTTACATACTATTAGAACTGGTAGATCTGAAGTTGCTACATCACTAGTCAATAAAGGTGCTAGAGATCTAAACCTTCAAGGGTGGTCTTGGAATCATAGACTGGAGGTCTATATGGGAGATTCAAAGCATGAATAGGAGGTTCATGTGAGAACAAGATCCAAATCAAGGAAGTGCGTGGAGTTAGAGCCCAGTCAGGTAGCTGTGTTAGATTTACTATGAATTGATTATCTAAATTGTAAATCTCAGTTTGATATTGTGGATTGTTTTCTTGGGGTCATTCCCCCAGGTTTTTCACCTTGAAACGAATTGTTTCATTGGTTTTTCTAGATCATCATATTATTGTGTTATTTATTTTTTCCTTATGCATGATATGATTTATTATTGTTTAACTTACATATGAATAATTGACCTAAGTAACAACATGGCTATATTAGGTTAAACAAATTGTGTTTCCATGGGGTCTAAAATTCTAACAATTTATATTAGACTCTTTACCTTTTACACAACATTAACTCACCCAAAAAAAAAAAAATATGTAAAAACTTAGATAAGACACATTGAGCAAAATTAAACAACAATTAGAATCCAATTTCAAAATTAAACAACAATTAGAATCCAATTTATAATAATAATAATAATAATAACAACAACAACAAGATAAAAACTTCTTTCTTCGCAATTGCTATGGCAACAAGTTTTTATATTCCAAGCAAGCATGTCTAAAGGCTAGTTATTACATACCAGGAACATGATCAACAATTTTTCTTCCTGCGTGTTCATTATTTCCTTCAGCTAGTTTCCAATTGCCAAGAATACCAATCATCAAAACAACGATAACACATGCTTTCAGAACCCAATTTGATTCTAAGGCATCATCCATGCTGATCTTTATTGGCATATCATGCTCTATTCAGAAGGAAGATATATAAATAGCACTTTAGTGACAATGACATATATGTTACTGACAAACGACTTTTCATCAATTTCAATTGCCTACTTTTATTATGGCGACTTTTCATCAATTTCAATTGCCTGCTTTTATAATGGCGAGAGAGGTGGAGATATTCTTGTCCCCGTATTTCCCACTACATTCCTCTCTCTTTAGCACGCGATAGAAAAATAAAACACCCCCGCGTTGACTGGTAAAGCAATAGTTTGATTAATGATTTCGGTGCCGTGAACGTCGCGTTGCTTATGACTTATTAGTCATTGCTCCAAGGCCGGCCTTACACATTTTGGAGGTTTAAGACCAGAATTATAAATGAAATTTTCTTTATACTTATATATTAATTAAATTAATATTTTTTATTATAATATATTTCATTTAAAATTTATTTTTCTTGCCTTTTAAGATATATATTGACTAATTAAATTTTTTGTATTCAAGTTCTTCTAATATCTCATTTTCAATCGATAATATAGCTAATTCACTTAATCTTTCTTGGGACTCAATTAATTTTTCTTCTTTTTTTCTTTTTTAAGTTTTTCATATCTAGATGCATATTTTCTATTAGACATTTTTAATCAAATAATATATTTGTAAAGACCAAAAAAAAAAAAAATAACTTTCAAGTATAAAACAAATGAGAAATAGAACCAGATTTATATAAACAGTATTGTTGTAGTTTACCAAACAATAACAAGTTTTTAGCAATCTCAACTTGCATAAATAAAAACTTATTCAATGTATTACCACTAACTAAAATATATATATATATATATATAAACACAAGATTAAAATTAAAAAAAAAAAAAATTTAACCATAGCCATAACAAAAATTTAAGCACAACCATAACACAGGGCCTATTAATAAGACCCACCCACAAAAAAACACAAAAAAAATCCTATTACACCTTTAACCCAAAAAAATAAAATAAAAAAAAAATAAAAAAAAAAAAACCTTGAAGGCCCAAATGTGAAATGTCCAGCCAGCCATAACTCAAAATAAACAAAACAGGCCCTATCTTATTATCTTAACAAATTAAATGAAGAGAAAGCCAATCCTTTATACCTAATACCTCAAAAGTCAAAACCTACCGAATCAATCAAATCGCAAAAAAAAAAAAAAAAAAAAAAAAAAAAAAAAAAAGGCAGTCGGCAGTTCTGGTTCACTCCTCAGTCTCAATTCAGAGAATCAAGGTCTTCAGATCAAAATCATCAGATGTGATTGGATGATTTAGATTGGAGGAAGCTTGAGCAGTTGAGCTAGGCAGCCAGCAACAGTGGAGAGAATTAGAGAAAGAATGAGGAAACAGCAAAAATTTTAGGGATTTGAGGTTTTTTATTTTTTTTGATTTATGATTGTTTTGTGGTTAATCTCTTAGACCGGATTTGTAGTTTATCTTGTTGATTTTTGGTTTGTCTAAAAGATAATAATGTTATTTTTGGGCAATTGATTTTGCTTAGAACCAATGTTTAACCGAATATACCAAATTTTTTGTTTTTTGGTTAAAAGGATGTGCCGGATATTTTTAATTCATCTGAAACTAAATTTTTTTCCCCCTACTACCCTTTCTTTTCTAAAATTTTGGGGCCGCCTTCCACTTGGGGGCCTTAGGCAATTGCCTAATTGGCCTAGTGGAAGGGCTGGCCCTGCATTGCCCTTATGTTGCCCCTATGAAAACAAGTTAACCAAACAGGTGAAAATAGCCAAATACCACATTTTGCAAAATTTGTGGCAAACTAACACTGTTTCAAAAATACTTAACAATCTACCGCTTTTTTAGTACTCGAGTTCCAAAAAATCGAGTTCTAAATAGTACTCGAGTTCAATGAACTTGAGTTCCTAGTGAGTCGTTAGCGTGACATTGCTAACTTAGAATTTGTGTAATTAAAAATAAATAATGTGGTACTCGATATTATTGAAATCGAGTATCTCTTAATAATACTCGAGCTTGGTGCAGTCAAGTACCTTTTTTTTTTTTTTCTTTTTTTTCTTCCTTTTTCTACTTTTTGTTTTTGTTGGAATGGTTTGAATAGTCAAACTTAGTGGCTTGACATTAGCCAACAAACCATTAAATGGCTTGCATGCCCATGTCAGGAAGATGCATGATATTCAAGAAGTTTCATGTGTGAAGAAATGCAAGAGCTTGCATTAAATGTTCTTCATGAATTGTCAAAAAAGATGGCCAAGACCAAATCCATGCTTCTTTTCTTTGGCCATAAATGCTTGCCATTTTCTTGGACTTGACAAGTTTTTTTGACTTGCAAGAGTGAGTTCCTACGGGAGATAAAATAAAATATAAGAAAAAGAAAAAGAAAAAGAAAAGAAGAAAGAGTGCCTATACGTGAGACAGAGAGATAGAAAAGAACTTGACTATATGAAAAGTAGAAAAGGGGGGAAAAAAGAAAAAGAAAAACAAGGTACTCGACTAAATGAAGCTCAAGTACTATAAAGAAGTACTTGATTTCAGTAATGTCGAGTACCACATTATTTTTTTTATTGCATATATTCCAAGTTAGCAATGCCACGCAGGCGACTTACTAGGAACTTGAGTTCATTGAACTTGAATACTATTTAAAACTCAATTTCGTGAAACTCGAGTACTAAAAAAGTGGTAGATTACTAAATATTTCTGAAACAGTGCTAATTTGCCAAAAATTTTTCAAAACGTGGTATTTGACTGTTTTCACCTGGAAATTTCCTCAACTACACTGTTTTTCTCAAAAGTTGTGCCAGTCTACTCACTCCCTCTCTTTGAAATTAACACAAGACAATGTTTGGTGGACCAAGATTCTCTGACATTAACACTGTTTGGTGGATAAAAAGAAGAGATTCGGGTTAGAAACTTTCACGTAACGTAGCATTACTCTGTAGTTTGTTCCTCAAAAGTTGTGCCCGTCTTCCCCTCAAAAGTTGGATTTTGAGATTGATACAATAATTGGTTGAAAATAGCCAAATATCACGTTTTGGCAAAATTTGTGGCAAACTAGCACTGTTTCGGAAATATTTAGTAATCTACCACTTTTTTAGTACTCAAATTTCATGAACTCGAGTTCCTAGTGAGTTGCCAGCATGGCACTATTGACCTGGAATTTGTATAACTAAAAAAAAAAAATAATAATATGGTACTCGATATTATTGAAATCGAGTATCACTTTATGATACTCGAGTTTAGTGCAGTGGAGTAACTTTTTTTTTTTTCCTACTTTTTGTTTCTGTTGGAATGGCTTGAATAGTCAAACTTAGTGGCTTGACATTAGCCAACAAACCATTAAATGGCTTGCATGCCCATGTCAGGAAGATGCATGATATTCAAGAAGTTTCATGCGTGAAGAAATGCAAGAGCTTGCATTAAATGTTTTTCATAAATTGTAAAAGAAGATGGCCAGGAACAACACTTGACATGCAAACCAAATTCATGCTTCTTTTCTTTGGCCATAAATGCTTGCCATTGTCATTGACTTGACAAGTTTCTTTGACTTGCAAGAGTGAGTTCCTACGGGAAATAAAATAAAATATAAAAGAAAAAGAAAAAGGAAAAAGAAAAGAAGAAAGAGTGCCTCTACATGAGACAAAGAGATAGAAAAGAACTCAACTGTATGAAAAGTAGAAAAAGGGGGGAAAAAAGAAAAAGAAAAATAAGGTACTTGACTAAATGAAGTTTAAGTACTATAAAGAAATACTCGATTTCAGTAATATCAAGTATCACATTAATTTTTTTATTGCACATATTCCAGGTTAACGGTGCCATGCTGGCAACTCACTAGGAACTCGAGTACTATTTAGAACTCGATTTTATGAAACTCGAATACTAAAAAAGTTGTAGATTACTAAATATTTTCGAAGCAATGCTAGTTTGCCACAAATTTTGCCAAAATGTGGTATTTGGCTATTTTCACCTAACCAAACATAAACAAGTTATTCTCTTCAAATTCATTGCCCCTGCCCTATGAATCAACCTTTCCCATGAGACATGGCTTGGGTCAGGTGTCCTAAATCAATATGACAAGGTCACATGTTCTCATCGTATTGGGGACAACTAAATCTAAGCCTCTTCTTTAAGAGAATTCATATCAGCCGTCCTAAATCAGATATGACTCGGTCACACATTCTCATCATATTTGAGACACTCTAAATCTAAGCCCTTTCTTTAAGAGGCTCATATTAGTTCATACTATATATATATATATATATATATATATATATATATTAGTAAAAGAATTCTTTTTTTTTTTCTTTCACACAATTACTTTTTAAAAACATCCATATCAAATTATCTATTATATAATACATTTTATTAATAAAAAAAAAATTTCTCTCTCTCTCTGTGTATATATGAGTTAGTATTGTAAAAAATGGATTTGCAAGTGAATAGTAAATGTGTATATTTACACAATTATTGTAACAGCAATTCAAATTTACATAAGTTTACATGGTTTGATGTAAGTAATTTTTTAAGTTGGAGGTGAAAATTTACCCCATGAACCATTATATATTGACTGATGTGAATGATCTACTTAGCCATTCTCTTTCTTTAACTCATTTCTTAGAGCGTGACATGTGAGAGGGAGATCTAGTTATAACATGATGAGTTTTCCAATATTGTATTTGGTGTTTGTATGGAGGGAGAGAATTGGGACTAGAGGAAAGGTGATTGGGAAGGGTTTCACTTCTATTTAATAAGTTGAATAGTTAATATTAACATTTTGACGTTAACATATATCTAATTTTTTATTAATAATAATAATAAAATAGGATCAAAATTTTCAATACATATGACTATATATTCTCTATTCTAATTATTTAATTTTTAAAACATCAAATGGAAATGGATAATTTTCTCTCCATTTTTCCTGCTCTTCTCTCCTTGTTTCTCTCTCCAAACTTCCAAACATATTTTTAACAAAATAAACTATATAATACATAATGCGGTCCACTACACATGTATATAGAAATATTTTATTTTTTTAATAAAAACAAAAAATATAGAAATGAAAATGAATGATGTATCTTTTATTTTATTTTATGGAAGCTGTATTTTTTTATTGTAAACACATAATCAGATCCAATTCCTAAAATAGAAAACAAAGAAAATAAATACATTAAAAGAGAGAAAAAAAAAAGGGTGAAAAACTTTCATAGGACTGCGGCCCGAAAAATTGATGGGATCATATCCATTTTAATAATTGCAATACATATAAATCTAAATCGTTCAAAGAGTTCAAACAAATCAATATTTAAATTTTGTTTAAATCAATGGAGTATTGTAAATATATTGTATTTGTATGTATGAGCAATCATAACAAATTTTTTTTTTTTTTTTTTTTTGAGAAAATGAGCAATCATAATCTTATTTAGCTTAACCATGTAAAATAAATAAATATATAAAAGTAGTTTGATTATATAATGTCTTCTCAAAAAAGAAAAAGAAAAACAAAGTTTGCTTAATAACGTTCACCATTATATGTTAAAAAGAAAATGCGTAATCCCATTAAAATTTACGAGGGCATCTTATGTTGAATTTAAATGCTCTTTTAATAGATAGGATAGAATAGTATAAACTCACTTTAAGAATAATATAAAAGTTGCTATAGTTGCAGTTTTTTTGTAGTATATTCATTGGTGTTTTTTTTTTTATTTTTTATAATTTGATGGTTATAATGAGGAGGAAGAATTTGAAGATGCTAATTGAATTGCAAATATTTAGGAAATTTATCCATCGCTTGAATGAAATGAAATAAAATCCTTTAGTTGACTAGTTCTGACTTACCTTATTAGAACATTCACATCAACCCCAACAACATTTTAGCTAAACTAAATAAAATAAAATAAAACTATACTTTTACTACTTTAACGAGTACACTCATACATCAGTCTCAATATTTATTTATCTATCCTATTTAAATATTATTTTTTTCTATCTCCAAAAATAAATAAATATATCTGTTTGAATCTTCTTCCTCACCCACCCCTTTCCTAACAACCCTTATGCCCAACGGACCCTCCTTCAACAACACCACTGGACTTCCTACTGTCCAACAAAATCACAGAAAATTCCAGACCAAACTTGTTGCCTCTCTCTCTCTCTCTCTCTCTCTCTCTCTCTCTCTCTCTCTCATATGAAACCAACATAAAACCCCACTCTCTCAACCCAACTCCATCACAAACAACCCAAATCAATAACCAACGTCCTCCACTGCGAACTCTGCCATAAACCCAACTTCAACTTCAAGCACAAAACCCAATCATTGATGAAACCAACGTTTAAGGCTCAAGCACCAAACCCATTCACCATCTTTGCAAAAGAGAGACTGAGAGAGTCAATGCTTTTGTTAAATATATTATTAACAGCGTGATGTGTTATACCATGTTCTATATGCTAGAGTGGATGCGGAAGAGGAAGCATAGAATAGGAACACCGAGGACACGAGGGTTATGTGGTTCAGCCTTGTCGGCCTACATCCACGGAGGAATCCTTTAAGGGCTGCATCTTTATTGTATAAGAGTGTAGTACAATAACCTGTGTTACAATGAATAGGCGACTAAACCCTAGACTACTAGTATAAGTAAGACTGGGTTTGGACCTATTACATTGGGCTAATATATGTCTAATATATATCTCTAACACCTTCCCTCAAACTCAAGGTGGAAGCTCGATGAAGGCTTGAGGTTGGATAAGTATGAGAAGATCACTTGAAGATGCATTAAAGAATGCCTTTGAAGAAACCACAATGAATAATATGCCAATTGAACAATTTTGGAGCTTTAAATGAAAAAACAGAGTCTAAAATCGGAATCTACGAGAAAAACTGAGCAAGATAGGCCTTTACGGAAATTTCACTTTTGGTCAAAGGTCAACGTAAAAAGTCAAAGTTAACTATTCAGGGTCAAAGTCAACGGATACATGGTCCAGGTCGGTGCCGGGTTTTCGGGTCGGGTCGCGGATAGGGCAGCAGAGCCGCTGATGTCATCCTATGATGTGTCGCTGACGTGTCCTAAGGCGTGTGTGGCATGCTGACGTGGAATGATGACGTCACTTGATGACATCAGCATGAGTTCTTCGGCACGTGGAAGGCACGTGACGGCGTGTACCAACGCGTGGTGGCGAGACAGATACCCAGGTGGCGCATATGGGCGCGTGTGACCTCATATGACTACCAGGTTCTCAGGCCAAGTAGATCAGGGGACGACAAGGCCGTCTTGGAAGCACGTGTAGTTGAGATCCGAGCTGGGAATCAAGAACCTTCGGCGGCGCGTGTGAAAGTTCCAGGTGTCATTGTTCGCGCGTGGTAGAGCGTACGGTGGACGTTGGAGGCCAGGTTCTTGGGTTTTGGTCTTGATATGCCATGGAGCAAATCTGTCTTGTTGGTTTCATTAGGCGAAGGCTTGATGTGCACAGATCTGATAGGGAGAGGCACAGATTGCTTGGGCTTAAAGGTCTAGACACAGTAGTGAGCCATGGCGGCTGCGAGATGTTGTGGAGTCTAGATCCAGCAAACAAGCATGTGTGTCTTCTGATGGTGGTGTGCACGTGAGAATCTTCTTTGCTTGCTAGAGATATGAAGTTTGGCTCTAATACCATGTTAAATATATTATTAGCAACGCAATGTGTTATACTATGTTGTATATGCTAAAGTAGATGCAGAAGCGGAAGCATAGAATAGGAACACCGAGACATGAGGGTTATGTGATTCAACCTTGTTGGCCTACATCTACGGAGGAATCCCTTAAAGGTTACATCTTTATTGTATAAGAATGTAGTACAATAACTTGTGTTACAATAGACCTTAACATGAGTATATATAGGCAACTAATCCTTAAACTACTAGTACAAGTAGGACTAGGCTTGGGCCTATTACATTGAGCTAATATATGTCTAATATATATCCCTAGCAGCTTTAAAAATCGGACTAACTAGTTCAACTGGAAATCAAACACTAGTCTCGTTAGATAAAATGCCCCAAAACTAGTATAAAATCGATAAAACCCAAGAACCATGGTCAAAGCCAATTTTTTGACCATACTGGTTTTTAAAATCATGAAAATAGTCACATTAGTGAGTGAGAATATAAAAAATATTTTCATGAGTAGGAGCAGGTTTTGTGTCTCACTATTGTGGCAAGGTAACTTTAAATGTTAAAATTTTTTGATAGTTTGTTGAGGCATGAGCTTTTGTGAGTTTTTAGCTAAATTTATTTGATAGTTTCTCAACATTTAGGCATTAGATTTGAAATTTATCCACCGTTTGATTGGTCAAATGACTCAAATCTACGAATTGAATAATACAATTTGGGAAAAGTCTAAAAATGAAACCTTATAGTTTTATGAATTTTATCTTGCATTAAATTTAACCATAGTTTGTGTCACTTTAAAGTTTAAATTCGACACTTCCCAATTCCCATCTCTTATTTACAAAATAAATAAAAAGAAATGAATAATAACTCTTTAGTCCATTAGTTCTGACATACCTTATTACCCTAAGGTAAGATTCTCCCGCTAATGAAAATCTTCAACCCAAAAAAAAAAAAAAAAAAAAAAAAAGGTGCTTATTTGTCATAAACATAAAATTATATAAGTATTTTTAAGGACCTTCCTCTTAATATTAAAAAAAAAAGTTCTTAATTAACAAAACGCTATTTTAAATGACTGTCTATTTTTTTATTAAAAAATAACTGTATATCTGTGAGTATATATATATATATATATATATATATATTTATGACTAACTGTATATTTGTATTAGTATTACTTGGTGGAGAACTACATATATCGGTCAATTATAAAGAGGACTTCCAAGTTCCAAGGCAGGAGTCAACTAGGCCCAAATTCAAGATCACCATATCACAATGTTGAGGATATCCCAAAAGTTGGAGGTTTAGTAGACGTGGCAAAACGGGCAGGTCAGGTTGGGTTCAGTTCGGGTCAATCGGGTTTGTGGGTCAAACGGGTCGCAAGTCAAAACGGGTCATTTTTAAACGGGTCAATCGGGTTTCGGGTCGGGTTTACTTGTATTTTTCAAACAAGTTTTTTTTTTTTTTTTCAATTACAAAAACAAATCAATGATAATCTGTTTAGAGAGAATGAATAAAATCAATGAAGCAAATGAATTGCATTTAGTGCCACTTGTTAATATCCTTCCAATACTGATAGTTTTAAGCATGACAAAAATTATTTATAGTCATAAATTCATGATGGAAAATGATGTGGATGAAAATAGAGATTACTCACAATAAGACAAGCCGACGGTTAAAAGCGGACGGATACAAATTAAACCTATTAGCCTTCATTCAAAGGTATCGACGAAAGGGATATTCAGAAAGAGGCACTAGCAAGACATACCCAAGGGCTGACGGGATCATGAAGCTGACGGAATTAAGGCTGAAGGTATAAGGTAAGTTGACGACCTTAGTGAAGGATTGCCTGCCATCCACAATTGCGTATATAAGGAAATGTCTTACTCTCCACGCTTTGTGATACCCAAAGGGATTCCTATATGGAAAGGATCCCGTGAAATATGCCCAAAGAAGACTCCTATAAGAAAAAGACTTCTATTCCAAGGGAAAGAGGTCAACCCTCTACTACTATAAAAACCCAAGCACCCTCACAAACCAAGGTATGCATAATTTACCCTCTTTAGCACTCTAGAGTTGTGAGAATAATTCTAACTTGACCTTCGAAGGGTATTTAACCGGCACCACATCGGTGCTCTCTGTTAGGTCATCTCTTTTTGTTGTGCAGGTGCTGCTTCGAGCGTACGAGGATTGTCTGGCTTACTGGTGATTTTTTTGGCATCATCAGTTGGCGTCGTCTGTGGGAATGTTGTAAGCCATATTATTGCTTCCCGGACAAAAATGTTGCATGGTGCTCACTCGCTCAATGGCAACCACTAACGACGTTCAAGAAGAAGAACCACCCACGACTGCCCTCGAGAGACAAGTTAAAACTCTTGCCGCTGTCGTGGAACGCCTTACCAAACAAAATAGCGACTAAGAAGAGCAGCTGCGCCAGAAAGATGCAGCACCGGACAACCAAGAAGCAGATCAAGAAGGAAACAGCGCTGAAAGAAGGAATCAAGAGGGACCACAGGCCAGTAACGCACTAAGCAGGCCGGAGCGACAAAACGTGAGCCTCCCCTCCCTTGCAGATACAGCTCCGCCACCTATTATTGCGGAGATGCAGGCAATGAAGGAACAGATGGAAGTTATGATGAACGCTCTTCAGGGATGAGTGTCTAGTGATCTTGATGACCTTGTTAACCGAACTGACTCGCCATTCACCGCCTCCGTCAACTCCTTCTCCCTGTCGAGTAAGTTCCATATGCCACAGATAGATAGTTATGACGGGGTTAAGGACCCTCTAAATCACCTAGAGACCTTTAAGACTTTGATGCACGTTCAAGGAGTAGCAGATGTGATCATGTGTAGGGCCTTCTCTACAATGCTGAAGGGTGCGGCAAGAATTTGGTTCAGCCGATTGACACCCAACTCCATCAGCACCTTTAAGGAGCTAATCGCTCAATTTATTGCGCACTTCATCGGGGGACATAGGTACAAGAAGTCTACAACTTGCTTGATGAGCATTAAGCAACGAGAAGAGAAGATGCTGAGATCCTACGTATCCCGCTTCAATAAGAAGACACACGACAGGACCAAGGCCGAAAGAAGGCAAGGATAGCAGACCGAATGGATGAAAGATGCCCTAAGCCCTTGGAAGGAAGATTCACAAGCTTCACTCCATTGACCGCCCTGATAGATCAAGTCCTAATGCAAATCAAGGATGACGGGGCTCTAGCGTTCCTTGGAAAGTTGAAGGGTGATCCCAACAAACGGTCTATGGATAAATATTGCCGCTTCCATCGTGACCATGGTCATGGCACGATCGATTGCTATGACCTAAAGCAGCAGATTAAGGCCCTTATCAGACAAGGTAAACTGCAGAAGTTCATCAGCAATGAGAGAACAAATCCATCCCCATAAGACCAGCACCCCCGGCGGGATAATGAGCGATTGAGACCCCCCATAGGGGACATAAGGATGATCGTGGGGGAAACAGCTGCCGTTGGGTCGTCCAAAAAAGGCTCGCAAAACCTATCTTAGGATGGTACAAAATGTTCAGTTGACGGGAGCCGTGCCAAAGATAGCACGGAGAGAAGGCCCCATTATCGGGTTCTCAGAAGAAGATGCGCGATGTCTTCACCACCCACATGACGACGCATTTGTCATCAGCATACGGGTAGGAGACTACAACATGCACCGGGTGTTGGTCGACAACTGTAGCTCAGTAGATATCCTATACTACCTAGCATTCCAACAGATGAGGATCAACAAGGAACGATTGACTCCGACGAACGCCCCACTCGTTGGCTTTGGAGGGAACCGAGTATTCCCCTTGGGGGCGATCACATTGCCCGTAATGGTGGGCGATTACCCCCAACAGATTATCAGGGACGTAACATTCCTAGTGGTCGATTGCTTGTCTGCCTACAATGTTATCCTCGGACGACCTACGCTCAATTCGTGGAAGGCTGTAACTTCAACCTACCACCTAATGGGTAAGTTCCCTACCGACTTCGGAGTGGGAGAGCTACACAGAAGTCAAGTGGCCACACAGGAATGCTATGTGGCCATGATGGAAATAGAGGATCAGGTCCAGGCCATGAATATAGAAGAGCACTGGATGGTGACGGAGCCGGTAGAGAAACTTGAAGAGATACTTCTAGACAATTTTGATCTTGACCAAATGACCAAAATTGGAACCCTTGCTAATCCCGCGATCCGCTAAAAGCTCATAACCTTTCTCAGGAGTAATCGGGACGTATTCGCCTGGAGCCATGAAGACATGCCGGGGATAGACCTTTCGGTCATGGTACATAAGCTAAATGTATCGCCTTCCTTCCAACCCATTCGACAAAAGAAAAGGGTGTTCGCCCTAGAGCGAGATCAGGCCATAGCGAAAGAAGTCTGCAAACTACAGGAGGCAAATTTCATTAGGGAAGTCTACTACCCCGATTGGCTGACGAACGTAGTAATGGTTAAAAAAGCTAGCGGGAAGTGGCGGATGTATGTGGACTTCACCGATCTTAACAAGGCCTACCCCAAAGACAGTTATCCCCTCCCAAAGGTCGACGTTTTAGTAGACTCTACTGCTCCGCACCAGTTGTTAAGCTTTATGGATGCTTTTTCGGGTTACAACCAAATTCGAATGCACGACGCTGATCAGGAGAAAACCTCGTTTGTAACCAGTCAAGGCCTCTTCTGTTATAAAGTAATGCCCTTCAACCTAAAGAACGCGGGTGCAACGTACCAACGGCTTATGAACAAAATGTTTGCGCAGCAAATTGGGAGGAATGTTCAAGTCTATGTTGACGACATGCTGGTAAAAAGCTGAAGGGAGGAGGATCACCTGGAAGACCTCAAGGAAACATTCGACACCCTTAGTTCTTACAACATGAAGCTCAATCCAAGAAAATGCGCCTTTGGAGTAACAGCAGGAAAATTCCTAGGATTTATGGTGTCTCAAAGGGGGACTGAGGCCAACTCGGATAAGATCCGGGCCATTATGGAGATGGCACCACCGAGAAATGTGAAGGAGGTACAAAGCCTCAATGGAAAAATAGTGGCACTAAATATGTTCATATCAAAGGCAACAGACAAATGTTTGCCCTTCTTCCGCACGCTGAAGAGATCATTTGAGTGGACAGCCGAATGTCAGCAAGCATTCGAGGAGTTGAAGGCTTATCTCTCCTCTTCGCCGCTGCTAAGTCCATTGCAGCTAGGGGAAGAGCTTTTCCTTTATCTGGTCATTTTCCCCGCAGCCGTCAACGCTGCGTTAGTCAGAGAAGAAGAAAGAGTGCAAAAGCCCGTATACTACGTGAACCGAGCACTTCGTGGTGCCGAAAAAAGATACCCATCTATGGAGAAACTCATCTTTGCATTAGTAATAGCAGCTCGCAAGCTTAAGCCATACTTTCAAGCCCATACGGTGAACGTTCTGACGGACAAACCCTTGCGACGGGCAATGAGCAATCCTGAAGCTACGGGTCGACTAGCGCTATGGGCTATAAAGTTGAGCGATTTTGATATCTAGTATCGCCCACAGACTGCCATCAAAGGACAGGTCTTCATGGACTTCATAACAGAGTTCACTCATGACGAAGACAAAGGGGGTAGAAGAGTCCCCTCACTGGAGCATATATACGGACAAATCATCCAACAAATAAGCTAGGGGGGCTGACATCGTGCTACTGTCACCTGAAGGAGATACAGTTGAATGTATGGTCCATCTCGACTTCCCTACTACCAACAATGAATCAGAGTACAATGCATTAGTAGCAGGCCTCAACTTCGCCAAAGCAGCAGGAGCCGCGAGCGTAGTCGTTTACTGCGACTTTCAGGTCGTTGCTAACCAAGTAAATGGAGACTATAAGTGCAAGGGCGAAAGGATGAAGAGGTACCTTGATCAAGTAAGGACAAGAGTAGACGACCTAGAAGCAAAAATCGTCCAAGTCCCCAAAGGAGAAAATGAGCAAGCTGTTCGCCTTGCCAAGGCCACTTCAACCGAACACATGATCATCCCTGGTAATGTACTCTCTTTTGTTCAACTTTCTCCACTAATAGATTCCAGCGACATACAGGAGATAGGCTCTGAAAGTAACTGGACGGCACCAATAGTTTCATACTTATAAAAGGGGGTCCTGCCAAACGGAAAGGAGGCTGCAAGAAAGCTGAAGGTCCAAGCGGCGAGATTCGTCTTGATAAGAGATGTCATGTATAAAAGAGGCTTCTCCCGTCCATATCTGAGATGCTTGGGTACAGAAGAGGCAGACTATGTCATGAGGGAGGTACACGAGGGGATTTGCGGAAAACATTCGGGGTCAAGGCCATTAATGCACAAGCTTGTGCGAGTAGGATACTATTGGCCCACCATGCAGAAGGACGCTGAGGCTTATGTTAAGACCTGTGACAAATGCCAAAGGTTCAGCAATATTATTAGACAACCAACCGAAGAGTTGACCCCGATGATGGCCCCATGGCCGTTCGCTCAATGGGGATTAGATATTATGGGACCATTCCCTATAGCAGTACGACAGCTGAAGTTCCTGGTAGTGGGTATCGACTACTTTACAAAGTGGGTAGAAGCTGAAGCTTTGACCACCATTACGGAGAAGAACGTACGGAGTTTTGTCTGGAGATGCATCATATGCAGATTTGGCATCCCTAGAGTCTTTGTCTCGGATAACGGGAAGCAATTCGATAACGACAACTTCTGGGATTTTTGCTCGTAGTTAGGGATAAAGAACCACTACTCCTCCCCCGCCCACCCTCAGGCTAACAGCCAGGTTAAAGTCACGAACCGATCCTTACTTAAGATTATCAAGACTCAGCTTGAGAGGGCAAAGGGTATATGGCTTGAAGAATTGCCAAGCATACTATTGGCATATAGGATGACGGTGAGGACGCCCACAAGAGAGACACCATTAAGGCTAACGTACGGGAACGAAGCAGTCATACCAGCCTAGGTTGGACTTACAAGCTACAAGGTGCATAACACGATGACAAGAAAAACGACGAAGCCATGCGTCTACAACTTGACCTAGTAGATGAAGTCAGGGCAGCAACAGAACAAAGGCTAGTATGATACCAGGACTGCATGGCTAAACACTACAATTCATGGGTCCGACGCACAGACTTCCAAGTTGGAGATCTCGTTCTAAGGAAAGTCATGGGCACTGCTAAAGACCCCACCCAAGGGAAGCTCGGCCTCAATTAGGAAGGACCTTACTGGATCATGTCATGGCTAAGGAAAGACACTTACCATCTGGAGACGTTAGACGGACAGAAGCTGCCGCATCCATGGAACACTGAGCACTTGCGGAAGTATTACCAATAGAGATGACGACATGAAGACCAACCCTTTCTTTTTACAGCTCACCGTAGTTAATTTTTATACTCCTCAGTTCTATTATTTACTTTAGTTTTTACTACAATATCTTTTTAAAGCCCAAAGGGCAGGACCTTTTTTCTTTTTTTTTAAGAACTACTTTTTCTATGAATGCATAAGAGGAGTTTATTCAGAATTGACTGAAGTTTCTTTCTACAAGTTTATAGCCCACAAAGTGGACGGTTCTAAGTCCATAAAGTGGACAACCTTAAGTTCACACAAAGTGGACGGTTCCAAGTCCATAAAGTGGACGACTTTAAGTTCACACAAAGTGGACGATCCTAAGTCCACAAAGTGGACGACCTTAAGTTCACACAAAGTGGACGATCTTAAGTTCACACAAAGTGGACGGTTCTAAGTCCATAAAGTGGACGACCTTGTGGACGACCTTAAGCTCACACAAAGTGGACTGTTCCAAGTCCATAAAGTGAACGACCTTAAGTTCACACAAAGTGGACGATCCTAAGTCCATAAAGTGGATGAACTTAAGTTCACACAAAGTGAACTATCCTAAGTCCATAAAGTAGACAACCTTAAGTTCACACAGTGGACGACCTTAAGTTCACACAAAGTGGACGATCCTAAGTCCACAAAAGTGGACGACTAAGTTCACAAAAGTGAACTTCTTAAGTAGATGGCTAAGTCCATAACATGGACAGAAGCCAAAAGCTGACGGTCTCACTAAGTGGATGAGACCATCATAAAACCAACGGGCCTACAAAAGTGAAAGGTCATTAAGTCCACAGGATGGACGGAAGCCAAAAAGCTGACGGTCGCACCAAATGGATGAGACTATCATAAAACTAACGGGCTTACAATAAGTCCATAAAATGACTGAAAGTTAGAAAGTCGACGGTCACATTAAAGTAAGTGAGATTATAAAAGTAATGTCTATTGATGGACAAGGCTATAAAGCCAACGGGCTACCAAAAGCGATGGAATCATTAAACACTTGACGTGGATAAAAGTACAAAGCTGACAGGCCTAGAAAAAATAACGTTTCTTACAAAACAAACAAGGTCATAAAGTTAGCGACATAATCAAATACCCAAAGGCAAAGCTCGTAAAACCGACGAGATTATCAAACTCAAAAGGATGAAATGGACGGGCTCATAAGTCACACGAAGCCCATATCAATAGAGTTTTCGAACAAGTCCACCCCCAAAAAACTGACGGGTTTACCAAAACAGACGGGACTAAGGACTTTGCCTAGCACAATCATTGATTAAAAAAAAAAAACATATATATATATATATATATATATATATAAAGACGACGGGAATAACATGCAACTATATACAAATAAAAGCCCAAAAATCAGAGGGGCACTTAAACAATTGTTTGAAAAGCAATTGAAATACACGTTAAACGATTGTTTGCAAAATAATTGAAATACAAATAAAGAAACTAAGTAGTAGGGCCGTCAGCAGGGTTCCCGTCATCTTTCTGATTTTCAACGTCTATGAACATAGTCGGAGAGTTGGAAGCAGGAGTAGGAGGAGGATTAGCAGCGGGCTGGGCGAGAACAACGACACTGTCATCCCTTGGAGGAGGGTTGGACTTGGGGGAGTCGTCACCTTCGTCGTCCATTGTAATTCCGGATAAGTCCAACTCTGGGAAAACTGACGCAACTTGTTTGAGGCAATCATCAAACCCAGTGCCATAATACTCGGCACAAGAGTCAATGAATGATTACGACGCTTTAAATTCTCGAACGACGTTAGTCCCAGCCATCTCCACCCTTTTGTTCAGATCCGTCACCTCCTGCTACTATTTTTCCTTTTGACCATCAACCTTCTCCAGCTTCCCCCTAACTTCCTTCAGCTCATTGTTCAGCATGCGGACAGCCTCCTTGTATTGCCCCTACTCATTCATCAAATTTGTGTTATGTTTCTAGACCCGGGTGACGACCCCCTCCTTGGCAACACAACAATCCTGAAGGGCCTCGACACGCACCAAGGCCTGAGGGAAGAACACAGGTGTCAGTCAAAATAAATCAAAATGAAACGAAACCAAATTGACCAAAAGGCAGCAAGCATACCCTAGTAAGATAAAAAAGGGCCGACACCTCTAAGTTCTCTATCCCCAATAAGTGACAAGGCCCTATATTTGTCGGCTTTATGAAGGACCCAACCTCCCCGACGGCATAGTCCTTGTGGGTTAGGAGGCAGCAAGGACCCTCGATGACGGGACCTGAGGAAGTCATTACCCCCTTGCTTGCACCATGGCTTGGCTTCAGGGGAGATTTTCCCTTTGGAGAAATGTCCCCAAGAGTGACGGCAGCCTTCTTGGATGGACGGTCATCACTCCCGTCAGGTTTCCTTTTTGGAGCCTTAGTGACGGTCTTGGGGGTTGACGAGGTCCCTCCCCTGCCTCCTTTGCTTTCTTTTCCTTTTTCTTACGGGCGGCAATCACCCCCACCCTTTGCTTAGCAATATCCATTTCTGCGAAAGACATAAGATGTTCGTTAGAAAAACAGACGGTAGAAGAAAACCTGACGAAAATGGTGGAAAATCTACTTACGAAGGTGAGAATACTTGTCCAATCTTCAAGCTTCAGGCGTCGATTCCAGGCCCCCGCAGTATAAATGGAAGGTGTCAAGGGTGATTAAGTCCTTGCACTTTCGCTGCTTTAACGAAATGTCAAGAACCTGACGGATGAACTCCTCTTGTTCGTCAGTTATGTGGGGACGGGTATGAGCTGAAAACAAGGTAAAGACAGTGTTAGAAGCGTCACCACAAAAAAAGGGAAAAATGGTTGACGGGATTAACTTGAATCCCTGACAAAAGCCCAACATAAGGCATCGTCTTCCATTCCTCCTGACGGCATACCCAGTCCGTACCCTTAACAAAGAAATACCTACTTTTCCAGTTCCTATTGGAATCTGGCATATCCGATACTAGCCTCAAACCTTTCTCCCGGGCATTAAAGTGGTATGTCCCTTTAAAAGATGCGATATGATGGGGTCTGTAATAATAAAAGAACTCGTCCAAGGTAAGCTAGCGGTTTCCTCCACTAAGACGACCCTATAGGATTTTAGCACCTATAAAAATTCTCCAGGCATTCGGAGCAATTTGAGTATTGGACAGACCCAAAAAATCAACCAGTTAACAGTGCAAGGCCATCAGCGGCAATTTAAGCCCCATAGCAAACATGGCATCGTACATGCCAACGTCAGTGGTTCTCCCCAAGTAACATCTCTCGTTCTCTCTAGGAAGACAGATTGGGATATGGTCTAGAATTTGATAACGGATACGCAACTCCTTGAAAACCTTATCACTCATCATAGGTAAAAAGTTGTTGATGGCCCAATCCTCAGGAAGAATGAAAGGACGGTTATCCCCGGGACCCTCTGAGGTCCCTTCACTGGATTCCTCATCATTGTCATCATCATCCCCGTCACCTTCAACATCATCCCCGTCACTTTCATTTCTCTTTTTTCCCTCTTCTACTTCGTCCTCCCCTTCGTCTTTAGCCTCCTTACCCCTTTCAGCATGACTCTCAACATCACCATCGGGAGATTGGGCTGACGTCTCTCTCTCTAACGAAGGTGAGAAGTCCTCTGACTCATCACCCGAACCAAAGGCCTCGTCGTAGCCCGCTCCTTCGTGGACTGACGACTCCTCACACGACGCATCACTTGACATCTGACTACCTACAAGTGACGGATCCAATCTAAGTACCTAAGTTGACGTCCTCACTAAGGAATTATTCAGCCATAAGCCAAAAAAAAAAAAAAAAAAAAAAAGGAAGAAGAAGAGGAAATGGAACTTATTGGTAAGTTGGCTTTCTGAAGAAAAACGGCCTCAAGGATAGCAACGAACAAGCTGACGGAAGTAAGGAATGAGTTGACAAAATTAAGGGCTACGGGCTTTCTCTCTCGAAGATCAGCAAGGATGAAACAGAGAGAATGAGGAGGAGGCACCATTTATATATAGAATAGAAGTGCACGGAAGACGAAGCGACGCCTTCATCAGAAGTGAAGCCAATGAGAACACGCCATTTGTCCAAAGCATTAAATGTACGGCGGCTCGAGGAGTTCCCCGTAAATGATTTTCCCATCCTATAAAGAATATAATAATAATCAATTAACGAGAACGTAACTCCATAACCCGTTAGTATAAAAAGTGACGAGGATATGGAGTAGGGGGCAACTGATGTGGATAAAAATAGAGATTACTCACAAAAAGACAAGCCGACGGTTAAAAGCGGACGGCTGCAAATTAAACCCATCAGCCTTCATTCGAAGGTATCGACGAAAGGGATATTCAAAAAGAGGCAATGACAAGACATACCCAAGGGCTAACGAGATCATGAAGCTGACAAAATTAAGGTTGAAGGCATAAGGTAAGCTAACGACCTTAGTGAAGGATTGCTTGCCATCCACGATTGCGTATATAAGGAAATGTCTTGCTCTCCACGCTTTGTGATACCCAAAGGGATTCCTATATGAAAGGGATCCCATGAAATAAGCTCAAGAAGACTCATATAAGGAAAAGACTTCTATTCCAAGGGAAAGAGGTCAACCCTCTACTACTATAAAAACCCAAACACCTTCACAAACCAAGGTATGCATAATTTACCCTCTCTAGCACTCTAGAGTTGTGAGAATAGTTCTAACTTGAACTTCGGAGGGTATTTGGCTGGCACCACACCGGTGCTCTCTGTTAGGTCTTCTCTTTTTGTTGTGCAGGTGCTGTTTCGAGCGTGTGAGGACTGTGTGGCTTACTGGTGATTTTTTCGGCATCATCAGAAAAAATCTTCAATGTTAATAGTTCACTGTCAAAATGCATATAGTTACAAGTTTACATCTTCAAAAAGAGATAGATCTTAAAACAAACAAAACAAGCAAGCCAGTAAAATAGCAAGTTATCGATCTTCTTAAGTGCACATATTCCTATTGCATTTAAAATAATAGTAAAGTTAGATTACTTAGAAAGATAAACTAATTGGGAAAGGAAACTTTGTGGTTTGGTTTGGCTCAACTTTCAGGTTTGCCGTTTCTGGCTTTGTTCATTGTTCATTTGTTTGTGCCTTTGGCTTTGGACCTTTGGAGTTTGGACAATGGACTTCAGCTTAGCTGAATGAGATTTTTTTTTTTAATGGTTGTCTTGACTGATGACTCTTGATAGCCTTGGCCCTTGTGTAGCGTGTTGTAGGCAATTGGCAAGCACTGAAGCTAGGCTAGATAGCTCATATTGGTTTTGATGAATTAAATAGTCATTCTTTATGATATATTGATTATTAGTTTTGGTACTTTGTGCTTTATGCACCTAGTATCAGGATGAAATTAAAATATTTTTTTAGCGAATTTTTTTAACAAGTCGGATCATGGGTAATCTAGGTCGGGTCTTGTTGACCTGTAAAAAAATCAGGTTCGGGTCAGGTATTTTTCGGATCAGGTTGGATTGGGTTAGAAAATTTTGACCCATATTGCTATATCTAGGGTTTAGCGTGATTTGGGAACTTTTTGAAGAGTAGGACAAGTTTTTGCATTCAATTTGTTTTTGCTGTGTCCAAGAGTAGGATAAAAGTCATAAGATGCTAACATCAATCTTGACTTTTGGCCCCAGGCCCTGAGAGTAGGTTTCAGCCTGACATTTGCACATTGAATTTGAAATTATTGTGGGGGCCCTTATATGACTTTATCGGGTCATTGGGTCTTCACAATTAGAATCCTCTGCTATTAATCTATTTATCTACATTATTAATAAGATAATTTTCCGGTTTCGTTTTCAATTTTTAGTGTACTGAAATATCTTCATATAAATTTTGAAATAACATAATTTTTAATTTATTTTATTTTGCTACAAAAAAAGAAGAAAAAATGTTAGAATTTTAATACTATCTCATGTAAAAAAAAAAAAAAAAATTATTTTCACCACCCATTTGTCTTCAAATGTCTGATTCCTATCTGTATTTGTTATCTATTTGAATTCAAATATTTCAGTTATCTTTATAAAAAAAAATACAAAATTACTTCTTCCAAAAAATGTTCAAAAATGTAATACTATCTCAAGTACAAAAGGCCAAAAAAAAAAACTGTTACTCTTACCACCAATTTGTATTTAAATGTCTGAGTCCTATCTATATTTGTTATCTATTTATATTCAAATACTTCAATTATCTTTATAAAAAAGAACATAAAAATTACTTCAAAAAAAAAAAAAAAAAAAAAAAAAAAAAACTCACTACCTCACATAAAAACTACTCATTCTTATTCTAAAATTTCTATGGTTTTTTTTTTTTTTTTTTTTTTTTTCAAATTCTTTAAAACATTCCAAAATTTTTTTTTATTCAAATTCTATACAATTATCACAAATCCATCATCCATCCACACTAACATAAATCTGTGGGTGACTAAATTTCTAGTTTGAAATAGATCAAACAAGTAAAATAGTTTCACAAATGAGAATTTGTATTGATGAATGTGTGGTACAATTCTCTGTGATTACAAAAGAGTGATCCTCTGATTCGATCTCCTTGAAAGATTTATTGATTGGAATTGTGGTAATGTGATTTTGATTCAAACACAAAATATCCTTTAATTTGGCTGAAGAATGGATTGAAGATCTTTGAAATGGAATCACAATGAATCTCTAGCTACGAGCTTGTTAGAAATTCTTTTTTCTTCACGCTCTTCATGTGTTCTTCGTGTTCTTATTGCGTTCTTCCTTTTTTGAGGGTTTGTGGTGGAAGTTCTTCGGTGCTTTAGAGGCTTGAATCCATAGAACTTCGCTGATTTACGATTTGTTGAGGTTTCTAGAGGCTTTTAAGTTTGATTCAAATGAAGTTTGAGATTTAGGAAGATGATTTGGATGATTTCTCTTCGAATGTTCTTTTTATTCGAAGGTTTGTGACGGAAGTTCTTCGGGGCTTTGGAAGCTTGAATTCGTAAAGCTTCACCAATTTATAGTTTCTTGAAGTTTCTGGAGGCTTTTAAGCTTGATTCCAGTGACTTTTGAGATTTAGGAAGATGATTTGGATGATTCTACTTCGAATGTTTTTCGTATTTGAGGTTAAAGTTCTTGAAGTTCTTGAGGCTCGATTTTTGCAGAGCTTTTGGACTTCTGAACTCAAATATCTTCCAGGTCCCCTTAATGCCTTAAGAAGACTTCTAATAGGAGTTTGAGGGTAGGTGAGCGACATGTGGCAGAGTTTGATTCGTGACACATGTCATAGCCTGATTGGTCTGCTTATGTTATTACTTACACATGTTGGATTACTTATGTCATCACCTACACGTGCTGGATTGCTTATGTCATTGCTTATGTCATTGCTTACACATGCCTATGTGTGATTAGCATTTTTGCATGCTTTTCATGTTTTTACCTTAATGAAACTTGGCAAATTTCTAGTAATAGTACATGATGCTTTGTAATCAGCCGTACTTTGTGGACTTGGTAGCATGATGTGTCAGCTTGTAATAAGTCGGGAATTTTCTCTCTCTACAATATCATCTTTCTTTTGTTTAAATCTCAATTTTTTTTTACTTATCACAATTCTTTTCCTTATCAATAAATTCAAATGTCCCTTTGGATTTCAACTTCTTACGGTTCTCTATCTCATTTTTAAACATTATTCTATGTTATCTTATTTCTTTAGTTTAAAAAAAAAAAAAAAAAAAACACATGATTATTTATATATCACTTTTAAACACTAGTATAACACCAAACCAAAAAAAACAAATAAATAATAAAGAGCATTGTTGCACGTGCAAAGCACGTGTCATGAATCTAGTACTATTAATAAGAGGTTTCTCGGTTTAGTTTTCAACTTTTTACATACTAAAACCCGCACACAAATTCTTAAATTCTCTAAAATAACTTTATCATTTATTTAAATAATTTTAAATAAATAAAAAACACAAACTAGTTAAAAGAGTAATATAATTTTCCTAAATTTTAGGTTTTTTCCTTTATCTTCTCCATTCAGCCTAAAAATTAAGACATTGTTACTATCTCATTTTTAAACATTATTCCACATTACCTTATCTCTTTCTTAAAAAATAAAAAAATAAAAAAATACACATGGTTATTTATATATCACTTTTAAACACTATAACACTACCAAAAAAAAAAAAACCTAATAAATAAAAAGAAAATTATCACACGCGCAAAGTCTATGTGATGAATTTAGTTTTTTTTATAGGAGTTTGGTTAGAGGTGAGAAGTTTGATGTTTGAAGATGGTGGAGAGTAGGGACTAAAATTGAGAAGGAGAGGAGATAGTAGTTCAAAATTAAACGATTATTCTTTTTTATTGAAATATTTTAAAATTTAAGTAAGGATCAAATGAGAATAGATATGCTTATCAATATCTTTTATGTGGCATTTGGTACGGAGGAATCTACATTACTCCTGGCATCTAGATTCCTAAGAATATGATTCCTTGCAATCTGGATGCCTAGGAATGTAGCTATTCCTATGTTTGATTTCATTAGGAATATCTTCAGATTTCTAGGAATGTGAGATGATAATATTTGTTTTATTCCTAAGAATCTTAAATAAATTATTTATTTTTCCCATTCTATCCTTAGATTTGGATGTGAACTACCAAATCCTTTTAAAAAAAATCTTCCTCTAAAAAAAATAATGAAAAACAAATATACAAACTATTAATTATGACAAATTCATTAAAACTGCAGTTTAACATTTTAAAATGACATGTACAATACAAAAATAGCTATTTAAATTCTCAAATACTTTATTCTTAATAATAATTTTTAAAAGAGCTTAATCCATAACAAAACAACCTAACAACATTTAGATCTATAAGACAAGAGAAAAGATATTGATGATTTGTTTCATATTTTATCTTAATTGCTTAAATGATAAGGAAAAAAGGGTTAAATTTGTCCGTTTATAAAAAATATAATTTCTTTTAAGCTTGAGAATTTGGATACCCACCTATTTTAAAGGGAATCCACATTCCTACTGAGAGGGATTTAAAGGGAGAATCCAAATTCCCCTGTCTTCTAATTCCCTAGCATGATTTGTAACCAAACATGAAAATCTCTAAACATTCCTGAGAATCCTAAAACATTACCCCATACCAAACATTACATTAAGGTGTGTTTATTTAAAGGTGAAACAGGGTAGATGGAAAACTTTGGAGAAAAAATGGGAAAGAAAACATTTTTGGAGTGTGTTTGTTTAGGTAGGGAAGAAGGAAAATAAATGGTGGGACCTAGGTGTTTTCTCCTCAGGCCCACCAAAATATTTTCTCCCCAAAATGGGGAGAAAACTGAGTGGGGATGAATTTTTTTTTTATTGTCAAAAATGCCTATGTGCATGTGCACATGGGCTTCTTCACGTTGCCTTTATTTATTTTTTCTTCTCCCCTAGGCAATATCGTTGCCTCTTTTTTTTTTTTTTTTTTTCTAGGGCCTGGGCATGATAATTTTTTAATTTTTTTTTGAGCTAGATGTGATTTTTTTTGGGACATGAGTTTTATTTTTTTAATAAATTTGGGTGATTTCTCTTTTTTTGTGTGGTTATTTGTCACTTTTTTGTTTTAATTTGGCATCATTCTTTAGGCACTTTCTTCCATGGTCTTTTCTACTCTACTCAGTCTCCTTTTATTCTTTGTGCATTTTTTGATGCTGATTGGGTAGGAGATCTCACTTATAGTAGTTCTACCACTGGTTATTGCTTTCTTCTTAGTTCTTCTTTGATTTTTTGGCGAAGCAAGAAACAAACTCATGTGGCCCGCTCCAGTACTGAAGCATAATATCGTGCCTTTGCTAATACCACATTTGAGCTCCTTTGGCTACGATGGCTTCTCAAAGACTTAGGCATGTTCATATCCTCTGCTACTCCTCTTTATTGTGACAACCAGAATGTCATTCATATTGCTCACAATGATGTCTTCCATAAATGGACTAAACACATCGAAATCGATTGTCATTTTATCCGTTATCATCTTGTCCATGGTGCTCTCAAGCTAATCTTAGTCTCCTCTAAAGATCAACTTGGAGATATCTTTACCAAGTCACGTCTTAAGGGATGCCTTCGTACTTTGATTAACAACCTCAAGTTGGTCTCACATCCATCTTGAGTTTGAGGGGGGCTGTTAATGTGTATTAGGGTATGTGGGCTTTAGGCCCACCTTGTTTACTTATGTAACACACTTACTTGTACTGCACACTCTACCTTCTATATAAATATACTCATTTATATTCTATTACTTAAGAAATACAATACAATCATTCAGTATTTTTAACAAGTGATAAGGCCGTAATAAGCTGTTGGCAGACGCAATGTGTGTAGTTTTTACTTTTCATAGTTGTATCAGAAAAGGTGAGTTTTTTATTTATTTTTTATTTTTTTATTTAAAAAAAAGAGAGAAAAGAAATCTTAAATGACAGGTTGAAAAAAAAAAAGAGAGAAAAGAAATCTTAAATGACAGGTTGTTATTGATTGTTATGAGTGGACAAAAAAGTAATTTAAATTGTGGATTCAATTTAAAATCGATAATAACTTACTTCATATGATTTGTTGTGAAAATATTATGAAAAATGGTGTGGATGCAGCACTTCTTTATTTGAAAATTTGTACATAATTAAATAAATTAAAAAATTAAGATAATTTTTTTTTCCCCACAAATGCACAATAACATAGGGATGGCAATTTTGCCCCGCCGCACTTAACCCACCCCTCCCCGCTTTGCCCCGTAGAGGTTTTCCCCGCCCCACAAAGGTGGTGAGGAAGGGATGGGGTAAGATTTTAGCCTCGCACCATGGGGTGGGGTGGGGATGGGTTTAGACTTTTTAGACCCACCCCTCCCCATCCCTACCCCGCCCCGCCCCTCCTCGTCCCTACCCCGCCCCGCGTTGTTAAGATTTATAATTGTAAATTTTTTATACCCTAAAACCCTACTATTTAAACAAACATATCAATATTAACTTATTTTATTTTACCTAATGTGGTTATTTGACTTTATTTTGTTATGTGTTATACTATGAGTTTTTTTTGGTGATTGTCTTGTTAAAAACTTGGATATATTATTCAATTTTTCTAAAAATTGATTTGATTTTATGGGATAAATTTAGTTGTAATTTCAAGTATATTTTTATTAATGAAATAGGTTTCATTAAAATAATTGTACTAGTTGTAGGGCAAATTAACAGAAAGTAAAGTTTTATGGGGTGGAATGGGGCTTTATGGGAACCCAAGGGGCGAGGATGGAGTGAGAAAGTTTTCCCTGTCATGCGGGACGGGGTGGGGCAAGAATGGGGTAAGACAAAACCATGCGAGGCGGGGACGAAGACTTCATCCTTCAGCCTCGCCCCGTCCTATTGCCATCCCTACAGTAACACATCTTTCTTTACAGAAAAATTATATTTTTAAAGTTTCATTTTGATCCTCTACTTTTGAGTATATTTTGCAAGACGATTCTCTTGTTCATCTTTGTGAGTAACTTGATTGTTAAGTGTTAAGTGAGTAGATGATGCATGCCTAGTCATACAACACATCACCCAAATACTAAGGGGAAAAGAAAGAATGCCATATTAAGAGAGAGAGAGAGAGAAAACCACAAAGACGTAGTCGACTAGATTGATTTTCAAATCACATGAACATACTCAATCTCATATATCCGATATAACATGACATTTACAATTCAATGTCATAACTACCACACATTTATTTTGACAATCACATTGAAATTAATTAATTTTATTTATAAATTTAATTAAGTAGACTTACTATGAGTATGATGAGAGAAAAAAATGAGCATTACTCCTAAAGTATTTAATGAAGACATTTCGTTCAAAGTCATTGTCCCCGTAGTCCTTCAGTAACCTAACAATTTTCTTTTATGAAGACATTTCTTGAAGCCTGATGTGCGAGAGGGAAATCTAGGTATATAGAGACTTGGTAAACAGGTCGGATTTGGTCGGATTTCATTTATATTAGTGTCAAAAATGGGTTGTCCCTATACATATTGCAAGTAGGTAGAGGATATCTAAGGAATTTACACGCTAAAAAAAAGGCATTGCGAAGACATGATTGCTGTTTAAAATACGACATTTACCACAAAAAAAGAAAAGAAAAAAAAGAAAAAAAAAAAAAAAAAGGTCTCGTAGTACCTTCAATTTGAAAATGCAGTTTTTTGGCGTTTTAAAAAACACAAATTGTTAGAAATTGTAGGGCCAAACACAAGTCACTCTGTGCTTTTCTTTGAAACAGGCTTTTAGCCCGCACAATTACGGGGCCAAATGCACCCCATTGACTTGTGTGCCTAACAAACAACTTTTTGCCAATTAATTGCCAGGCTTATATTCTTAGGAGAGAGATATGCACACATTCTCATCCACGTAATTCACCTTTTTCGTTCAATTTCAATATTGATTTGTGTACCGTGAATTTTGGGAGAAAGTATCGTACATATCGGGCCAATAAGACATACCCTGACATGTGGGCCGTAACTCACACAAGTAGGCCTATTCCTTTAGCAATCTAACAATTTTCTTTCTTGAAGACATTTCTTGAAACGTGACGTGTGAGAGGGAGATCACGGTGTAATAGTTACTCTTGGTGAATGGGTTGGATTAGGTCGAGTTATGTTCAAATTAGCGTTAAAAATGGGTTGTCGCTAGACATATTGTAGTAGGTTTGGTTGATTAGTGGATTTCAATTAATTTAACTGGTAAAATTTTTGATAATTAAATAAGAAATTTGAGGTTTAATAAGAGATTTGATGATATTGTCAATAAATAGAGGATATTTTAGGAAATTATATGCTAAAATAAGGTGTTGCGAAAATGTGATCATTGTTTAAAATACAGGGTTTACCAAAAAAAAAAAAAAAAACTGGTAGTAGCATCTATTTGAAAATGTAATTTTAATTTTGTCATTTTCAAAAACGCAAATTGTTAGAAGTTGTTGGGCCAAATATAGGTCACTTTGTGTTTTTCTTTAAAAACAGGCATTTAGTCCACACGATCATGGGGCCAAATGCACCCATGATCATATTATTTTTACCTTCCTTTAATTACAAGAGAATAAATTACAAAATACTCAACAATAAAAGTTAAATAATACATAAATTCTTAAGTACACAATTCGAAAATCATAAATGATATCATCACAAGAAAAGAGCAAAATATATATATATATATTAAATGTCGTGGACCATGTTAAGTTATCAATGTAATATAATTATAAAGTTTAATTACCTAAAAGGAAAACTAAATTTAAAAAATTAAGAATAAAATATAAATATTAGAAAAAGAAATATAAAGAATATATTTTATATGAATGGCATCTCAATATACTCAACATTAGTAAAAGATCCAAAACTGAAAATATTCATGTTTAAGTGTTGCACCATAATTTACCTCCATAGTTTCTCAGAGTTCACTAGAACCACCAGAATCCTTATGTGTTCTATAAGCACAGGAGACCAAACCAAGTTAGAGATTTATAAATGCCTTAATCTCATTCTAAAACATACTTCGCTGTGCAAAGTTAGAAACCTACTAAGACATGACCTTGGTTGGGTCTTTTCTTTATGCAATTTAACTTGAACTGTATTTTGAAGTTAGAAACCTACCAAGACTTGACCTTGGTTGGGTTTTATTTAATTTTGTTTTTAATGTAATTTAACTTGAACTGCATTTTGAAGTTAGTCGAATGGGACAAGCCACAATGGTTCATTCAGAGAAGTGCTCATTACCTAATACTGTACTTGATTTTTCCAACAAGACATTTATGTTGCTCTCTGAAACTATTTTTTTCTTGATTTTGTTTTTGTTTTTAGTTGTCAAATCCAAGAGTAGGATAAGTCAAGTGACTCAAGTCATATGAAGCAGTTATCAATTCTTGAATTTAGGCCCCAGACCCAGACTGGGGCTCTGCCCGACATTTACGAATTGAATTTGCAATTGTTGCGGGGCCCTTATATGACTCTTCTCATTTAGAAATTTAGAACCTGTGCTACCGACCAGTGGCCATTAGTGGTTATTAATTTTTTTCTAGGTATTTTTTTATTTTTCATTTTTTTATAATAGGATAAATAGAGGAGATATTTGAACTCTGATATTTTATTTAGAAATATTAAAATATCACAACCAATTAAGTTACAAGACTTTTAATTTTTAAAAGTGTTAGAAGTTTTAAGTTAAAGGAGAATATTAAGGACATAGTAGACAAACAATTTTTTTTTTTAATTTAAAATTTCTAATAATTAAGTAATGAAAAGGGAAAAGATATGTTTTAAGATCCTTTAGTCTTCTCATAAAAAAAAAAAAAAAAAAAAAAAAAAAAAAAAAAAAAAAAAAAATCCTTTAGAGTTCCTAGAGAACTCTACCATGTTATAAGTTCTTTAAATCCTAATATTTATCTTTTGATAAATGATTAAGATTATGCCTTATCTCAAAAAAGAATAATAGCTAAATTTTTTTTACGAAAATTATATTTAAAACATACTTAGAAAGAGAGTACCACATTATCGTATTTTGGAAGTACTTATTAATTTTCCTCAAAACATCTATAATCAAGGAAATAACCCTATCACCTAAAAAATACTTAAAAATTTAAACATTAACAACCAATAAAAATCTACCCTATGGTTGGTCCTACATCAAAATAGAAATAATGATGATCCAAATCCCTGGACAACTCTGTGAGTCCATGCAGATGTCATAAACTGTTCGCATAGAAACTTGTTAGCCTCTCCCCTTCATAAATTGGCTGCCTCCTTCACCCAACTGACCAAAGGTTGATCCGATAGCTTTTGGTTTGAAATGCAAAGCTAGAGTCTTAGCAGGGATCAAATGGGCAAGTTGGTGTTGAGGAATGCCTAACTACAATCTAAAGATTGAAAATTACATGAATATGCATTTGATTTACTAATCCTTAATCTAAGCTTAGAGGCTATGTTACTAGATGGGAATATGTTAGGCTAACATTCATATCATATCATCCAATATATTATAAATCAATTTGCATGTTGAATTTAATATGTGTGCATGTGATAAACCCTAATTTCATTTATTAATCATTGCATTTCGATTGAAAAATAAATTTTAGTGAGTGTGTGTGAATGGTAATATCCTAGATTCAAGGATTTGAGAGAATTATGAAACTAACATGTTTTTCATATTTTGGATGTAGATTTAAGATTAAAGCTAGTGACATTCATGAATATGTGATGAACAACCAAGAACATGTAAAGATTGCATATGAACATTTAAGAATATCAAGAAAATATTCAAAGAATTTAAATAATCACTAGCATGCTTTAATTATAAATTCTCATCATAGCAATATAAAAAACAAGTTAGAGAAATAGATTATACCTGCATGCAAAACCCAAAGGGTGGAGTCGAGAAGACTAACTCTACCTTGGTGGAAGTCCTATGGGTGAAGTAGAGAAGAAGAATTAGGAAAGGGAGAGTGAGTCTCACTCAATATCTTGAGTTTCAAGAAGACCAAGATATGAGAAAACTAACTCTACTTCACTAGAACTCAAGAGGGGAGAAGAGATGATGTTTTTGTGTGCTTTAGAATAGAGGAGATGGGGAGTTTATATAGTAGTAGTGGAGAAAATATGAATATAAGGGAATTTAATGAGGGTTGACAAATGATCAAAGAGAATCATGAACCTAGACCCTACTTCAGTATTTAGAGAAAGTTTGTGCATTAAATTTGGGGTTGGTGGGAGTAATAAACAAGCCAAATGTCTGATACCTCAGTTTTTCCTATAGCTCCTATAATAGTTTTCAGAGCTAACTTCGAAAAATAATATCTATCTCAATTCTAATCGGAATTGCCTTATTCTTGTGCTCAAATTGAAGCCCCTGATGTCTAGTTTCTGGAATACTAACCTCACTCACAAATTCAAAATATTTTGAGAGATATAAATGAAATGGTGAGCAAAGGTCATTTGTTAGAAAATAGTTTTAGCATAATTAACATTAATAGACCCCAAATTAGTTTCCAATTAACATTAATAGACTCCAATTATTTCCATTTCAGAATCAATCAGTTCCAAATTTATCCCAATTAAAAATAATAATTACACAACTTACCCATTGAATAATTAATGTTTAATCTAATTAATCAAGTGTGTGTGACCTTACCATAAGCTGTAGTCCTAGCCTATCAAATTATGACATGCAATTAATTTCAAATTGGTTATAATTATAACTAATTGGAATCCATTGTTCATAATCACATATTGTTGAACTCAATTTGTGATAGTGCATCTCGGCCGTTAAAACTTGATTTGATGATAACTTTCAATCTGATGGTCCGTTTAAGGCTTATGACCATTCAATTTGATCGTTACAACGTCAAGATCATTTTGATAAAACAAAATTAAGGATCTAATGGTAATAATTAAGATACCTATTTTCAAGGTGAAATTACTCTTTTACCCTTCACGTGAAGTTAAATGTGGGTTGCAAGATGAGGTGTCAACAACTTGATGCTTACTTGCTTGCTCCTTGATCGACATGTTGTTAGAATTGCTCACTGTGTTGTTGCAAAGTTTGGACAAAGTTTACTCCCACCTAATTGGATTTCATCCCTCGTTCGGAGTTGGAAAGACTCTGGTTGATGTTAATAGTTTTAACGTCAGCTTGTGTCAAATTGCTTTTATCCTTATTTTGCTTTCCATTGTTCTCTTTTGAAAACAAAAATAAAAACAAAAACAAAAACAAAAAACAAAAGGAAAAAAAATTAGTTCCTATTTCTTTTTAGAAGATTTCTCCTATAAAAGTATGACATTATGATTCTCGTGGAATTAAAATTGCTATTTTTAATTCAAAACATATAGCTTAATGAGGAGATGCTTAAACAAGTGGTTTCTTTGCAAAATTGGATTCCATTGGAATATAGGGAGTTAGTGACTTAATGCATATTATAATTTTTATGGTTTTAGGCCATCACAAAATTAATAAACTTTTAAATAAATAATTACTTATTTAATTATGCTCTTGATTAAAATGATTAACATATCAAACAAGCATAGATCACATAGATAACAAAAATAATGAAGTAAAAAACCTAGGGACAATTTAACTTAAACAATCCTCAAAGCAATATATCCATTAATATAATTGAAGTTTGTACAATAGGCTATGAATCCACAGGCTCTTCTATTCATGACTATTGCACATGATCTCTTCAATTCGTGACTCTAAGATCTCCGCTCAAAGATTTGATTAACAAATATAGTTAACTAACTGCAACAACTTTGCTTTATAACTGGATCTGATGTTTGCATGTAGTGATCTAGTTATAACTTCAAAATGGTTTGGAAAAACTCTATATCTGTGTATAGTGTACCAAACATTAACCTATTGTATCTTCAAAAACATGCTCTAGGGTGTGTATTTATATGTACTTAAGATCCATTAAAACCCTAAATCAAGCGGCTGATAAAAGAAGTTGAGAATCAATTCTGCCCGAGTCTCGATTGGTCGAGACATGTAGTTTGACTGGTTGATGTAAGTGGATTTCAACCGATTGAGCTGCAATCGAATTGCAATATTCCAGTTCTCTCATTTTTTGCAATCTTAAGTCTTCATCTAGTCTGAACTTGATTTGTCTTATTCCAAGGATTAATCCAACACTAATCAACTAGACAAACTAAGTTATAAAATGGTACACTTACATTTGTTTTTGCCAATCTAAAAATATAGACTACAAAAATTATGATTAAATGATATCATGTTAAATTAATAAATGTCCCCAAAACTTAAACTATTAAGAAATGATAAAAATTTATTTATTTAACCATAATTCTAGCATCGCACTTGTAATTCTGGCATTTTTTCCATGCATATTGCGTACTTTTGATTGTACTCACGACTTCTCAGCAAATGCTTATGTTTTCACATAAATAATGATAATGATAATAATGAGAGTCAAACTCATTCACAATACAAATATATGCATTGTCCTTCGAAAACTATAGAAGTAGTACATTATAACACCACTCACGCTTAACTTTTTGAAATACAATTGTAATGCTATACATGAATTTGACCAAATCGAAGGTTACGCAATAAGGGTTGAAGAAGGGCAATCACTTGTTCTAAAAACCAACACTTAAAGACCAAAAATGGAACTCCAGGCCACAACTTGTTTGATAACTACCCAGCAATGGGAACAAAAAATAGCTTACATACAGTAATGATTTGGATCATGCAGTGCATTTCTTGGCTCATTTTCTTCAAATTTATTGGAAATATGGTTTGACCTAGTCAATAATGTCCAAAAATTTTGGTTTTGGAAAATTTCTATTTTGTTCCTTAAAGTTTTATAAATTTCAATTAAATCCAAAAAATTTAAAAAGTGTGGAAAGCTTTACATGTTGAACCAAAAAAATAATATAAAAATTTAACATTGAACATGAAAATTTTACATGTTGGCTGTTGCTAGCTTTGTTGGTTGGTGCATGTAGACTTGATTTGCATGCTACTGTCTACGTCTCATTTCCAAAAATTATCTTATGCATTTGTCCTGAAGAGAGGCACGCTTTATAGGATGGGAAGTATAAGACACCGTCTCCTCAATCTCATAGTTGCAATTTTTTAAATAAAATATATATATATATATATATATATATAACCGAAGACTTAGAAGCTCCTACAATTTTCCACATCATCACTATTTTTTTAAAAAAATTCTTTTTATTTTATTTATTTAAGTTTAATTTTTTTAAGAGAATAACCCGACTATATTCTATATATATCTCTCCCGACTCCCCTCCATGCGAAGAACTCCCTCTCTCTTTAAATCTCTAACCTTCCCCCAAATCCTTAACCTCACGCACACAATCTCTTCCTTATAAGTAACAATTTGAAGTTAAGAGTTCCAAATTTAATCAAAGTCAACTACGGATTTCATTGAACCTGGGGAAGGGCTTCATCTCTTGGCATTTTAAAGAATGGTTAGTGATGTTTTTATTTTAATTTTAGGTTTTCCCCCTTACCCGTTCTCTTAATTTGGAGTAAATTTGTGGTTTTTCAGAGAAGGAGAGAAAAAACTGAAGGACTTTATAATCAAACCAGAACTTCTCCGAAAACATTACCAGTAAGTTTTTAATTTTGTTCTATTGTTATTGGCTGTTAAGTATGATATAGGGTTACAATTAGGAGTGTTTCTTTTGAATGATTAGCATAGATTGATGAGTTTGAACCGGTAGTGGAGTTTGAAATTTTGTTTTATTGTTTTTGGCTGTTAAGTATGATTTAGGGTTAAAATTGGGAGTGTTTCCTTTGAATGATTAGCACAGATTGATGAGTTTGGAATCGGTAGTGGAGTTTTCTAATTTCAATTATTGGCCGCATTGCTTTCTCTTTCATATTTTGTGATTTTTCACAAGGTCATATGTTTCAATTATATATGCCCATGCTGCAGTTTCAAAATCTTTAAGGCAAAGCTCAAATAATGTCACAATAACAATTGATTTTTTTTTTTTAATCAATAATAAGTGTTTTATTGATGAAAAAGAACAATGTGTTTACAATTGTAAACTCACTGCCCTTGAACACAACAAATTTACCCTTTTACCTTTTTATGTACTATCATTATTTGCTTTACTTGACATAAACCAGTCATCGGCTGACATAAGTAAAGAAACAATCTTGAGTTCTGAATCTATAGAGCGATTATTTGGAAATGTTTGTATGTGATTGCGTGGCTTTTTGCAATAACTAAAGTATGTTGCAAAACAGTAGCAGTACACTCGCTGCATTAAGAAACGGTATGTTAAGGAAATTTTAGTTTTGTTTTGACAATTCCATAGTATTCTCTTACAAGCTTTATTCTGTTACATGATGCGTCTTCTTTCTCCATGTGTTTAAATTGCGTTCCAACATTTTCATCAAGTAAGAATATCCTGTGACGTGTATGTAAATACGAACAACCAGACAATTGTCCACCAAGATTGCCACACTGATGTGAGCTTTTACTTATATAAAATTGTTGTTTCCGTTGCACGCGTAAGGAAACTTTTCTGTCATATCAAAACTAGCTTTTGATTTCGAGATTGAAAATTTGGTGCTCACTAATTATAAACACTTACTAAATCTAGCTGAAACCCAGACTAAGACTAATACAAACCATACCAATTATCCCTCGGAATTTTGGGCCATAAATGCACTAAGAATAAACAGGAATCAAGCATTTGTATTCTTCACTTGGGTCCCAAGGCCTTCAATAATTTACCTCCGACACCCAACTCAATGTTCAGCTTCCATCTTGTCAATTGTCATTAAGAATTTTCTACTAAAACAAAATCAATTCTAACCCAAAGAACTTAGTTTAAAAAAAAAAAAAAAATCTAACCCAAGTATAGTTATTTTTGTTAGTTATGGTAAGGTTTGTATTTTAAATTTAGGAATAACCATTAAAGCTAAGATCCATGCCTACTACTGACTTTTATTTTCTGCTTTCTGCCATGCACAGCAGAGGACTGAACCTATAGAGTTTAGAGGCTGGCTACAAATTCCAGCAGTAGCAAAGTGAAAAGGTAGAGCTGTGTGTTTTCTTCTTCCATATCTATTTTTGAAGCATATTTTGTGGGATTTCACTGTGATCCAAGCTAATATATTGATTATTGAATCTAATAGGCAAATAGTGGGTTATTTTTCATTGTTTTTTTGCCTTTGAAAAGCGGGGGGATTTGCTTTACGGGAACCAGTTTTCACAATTAATTTAATTGTAAAAACTGATTACTTCACTATTAACGAGTACTACTGTGAAATTTGAGGGTGCTTAGACCAAGGAAAGGACCAAGAGGGTCACTTATTGATTAAAATAAAGAATAAAGGATTAACAATGTTGAAAGGGTTATTGACACATGATTGCATGTCATAACACTAAAGATATGGCCCTTGGTAGTACATTGGAGATTTTAAAATCCATTACATAATATATATCTGCACTAGAATGTCCAAGCAATTTGATCGGTAGGATATGGGCTTAGATAGTAGATTTGGAAGCACTGATACATACGTGTTTTGGAATTTTTGCTGTTAAATTGAAGTTTTGCAATGATTTATGACTGTTATACTACTATTTGAAAGTAGAGTAATAGACAATTTCTAATAATGTCCACTTTCATTAAGTGTCTTCACTTTTTCCATGTTGAGAGATATCAAAACGCTGTTTTCTTCCATTGTTGTTATGCAATTACTTGGTAGGATGTCAATGTCAGTTTCGAAGCCATTTAAAATAATAATCATGGAAAGAGTATTCCACTTTACTTGCATTTTTTAGTTCTTTCTACCATATTGGGAAGATCCTTGATTTACTAAAGCCATACTTTTTATTTTATTTTAGAGAGGCTCCTCATAACTGGAGCACATGCACAGGATTTGATATCTTTGGATGGCAGAAAAGTTTGTAAATATGGAACTCGAAGAAGATAGCTCCAGGTTTGGATCTTTACCAATCACAACTTTAAGGAATCTGTCGTCATCATCTTCGGTATTCTTCTCAGCGAATCAATCACCCTTCTTCTCTCCTAGATCACCAACATGTCATTTATTAGAATCCAAACAGTCCAACAGTCAATGTGATGGCATTCATTCAAGTATTGATCCTCTTAAACTTTATTAGGATGAAAATATGCAAAGCGTAATGGAAAGGAAAGTGCGTCCTATTAGGAAAGTTGACATTCACAATCCTTTGGGCTGAACACTACCAAATGTAGTGCAGTGCAAAAGAAGAAGAAAGAGAACATCATTCTACACTAAAAACGTTGGGAAAGTTGACATTCATCATGCATCCTTCAATGGAACAGTTTTATCTCTTTCCTCTACCATAGATTGTTTTATTATAAAATTGAAAATGACCCGTTTGTTATGCAAACAAATGTGCAAGATAACATAGATTATATTGGTGGTGAATAGTAAATTTAATTGCAATTGAGCATTCTATGAAGACATAACTATAGCATTTTTTTTTTTTTTTTTTTAAGCCAAGTTATAGTAGCAAAATAAATATTTTTATTTTTTATTGAACTATCTCATGCATCACATGGGTTAGCGATTAGTTATTTTTAGTTTAATCTCATCGATGCAACTTGCAAATTGGTCGTATGGACCCCACATTTGGATTTTATAGCATTGGCCATTGGCAGACTGCCACCTACACCTGCACCATCAGTGGGCCAAATTAAATTGCATGGCTCATTATTACATGTCAATTGGGCCTATGTCTGAATGGAAGCTAGGTGCTTGTGGGTCTATTTCATAGGCGAACCATTACTCGCTGATTCAGGTCAGTATAGAGATAAGGCCATAGTAACTAATAAGGCCCGTAACTGTCAATGGCTGTACTGTAGGTGGACGCAACGGGAGTTGTTTTTATTGTCCTTTTGTCATACGTAAATAAATAAATTTAAAAATTAAAAGAAAAAAAAATTGTCAACAAATGCACACTAACATTTCTTTCTTACCCAATTAAGAGCTCTTTTGGATTGAGGGGGGAGGGAGGGGGAATGAAAAAGAGTAGAATATAGTTGGTTAAAAATAGGCTAATTTTGTGCCAATTTTATTTTACTCTCTCTCCTTCATTCTCAATCCAAATGGACTATAAAGTATATTTAAAAAGTTTCATTTTGATCCTCCATATTTAAGTACATTTTCAAATTGATTTTCTTGTTCATCTTTGTTAAGTGTCAAGTGAGTGCCTAGTCATACAACTCATCACCCAAATACTAAGAGGAAAAGAAACAATGCCATGTTAAGAGAGTAAAAAAAGGAAAAAAGAAAGAATTGGTCAACAAGAGTGATTTTCAAATCACAAGAACATACCCGATCTCATACGCTGAATACAATGCAACATTTACAATTCAATGTCATAACAACAAATTTTTTTTTTTTTTGACATATCACATTAGAATTTATATTTTTTCTATAAATTTAATTAATGAGACCGATTATGAGAATGATGTGAGTGGAAGGAGTATTACTCCTAAATTATTGGATATATACATGTGAACACTAACCAAGAATTTAGTTTGGGGTCAGAAGTAAAATTAAAAGACAAAGTTATAAAAAAAATTGTTCCTCAAAATGTTAGTTAATATAAGTAAAAAAGAAATTAGTTAAAAGATTAAATAAAATTTTAATTGTGATACAAATTTAAAATAAATATAAAATGTATTTATGTTAATTGTATAACATAAATATACTCTTTTTTTTAGTAAACATAAACATAAATATACAAATTATAACATAAATTTGTTGGAGCATTTTTCTTATATTTAAACATCGCTTAAATAGTACTCACTTAATCGATTTTTATATATATTTTTAATCTATTCCTTTTGTATTTTGTGATATAAAGTTGTTGATTATTATTTTTATTCAAATTCGGTAAATATTTATTTTTCCATGTAAAATATGGTTAATCCAATATATCTTTCATTTATGATTAAAATATATTAAACAAAGAGATAAGTGAATAAAGGAGATCTTAATTTGAGGGCATAAATTAACTGGAAAAAATGTTTCACTTATTAGTGAACCAACAGAAAACTACCAAAAAAAAAAAAAAAACCATTTAAGCAAAAGTTAAAGAGTTTTGTCTGTCAACCGACATATTTTATGTTTCTAGAGGGAATGTCTACATATGAAATCTTCCCCTCCCATTAAAAACATTGCCAAACAAAAAAAGAAAAAAAAGAAAGATATTTAGGGACTAGGGTGGGGTACCACCATCTGACAAACGTCCAAACAAACTTGGCCGGCAAATAAATCATGAAAGAGTGATGAGTGATCCACCTTACAACACATATGTACAAAGACAAACGTTTTAAATCAAACGTAAGACAATCGTCAAGGTAAACATTAAGAAAAGTAAGTGATCCCATTTCAAGAAAAACAAAACAAAGACAATTATATAAGGAGTCAGCGCTGAATTCTTGTAAAACCATGATATCACGCTGTTTTAAGATGACCATTTTCATTTTCACGTGTGAATGACAAATTTCATTGATGGCTTGAATGAGTTCAACTACTTTTCCATAATACATATGCAATAAATTTGGAAGATTCAACGCAAAGCAACGTACGGCTGGTACGATGGATAAAGTGTAAATTTCAAAGTTTGAAGCAGGAGTAATTGATTTATAGCCTCTTCCAAGTTCTTCTTTAGCTGCTCAACAGGCAGTGCAAAAGGCTCATTGATTTACTGGATACATCTTTTCCATATATCTTCACGAACACAATATCTCATTCCATTTCTCCACGGTAGCTGGGTGGGGTATATGGAAACAAATGGTCTCTGGATTCAATGATGTGGTTAACTTTTGCATTGGTGTTTGCCTTGTGGGCAATTACTGTAAGTTCAGCTAATTTGGTTTCAGAGAGGGAGTTTGGTAATTACAAACATGGTAGAAGGAAAGTAGACGACATAGGAGGTAAGTCACTTCTTCCACTGATTGAAGTAGCCAGATATTTGATTTTGAGACATGGGGTCTGCCTATGTTAGTGTCTTTCTTCTAACTGAATAGCACTGTTGCATTTCTGTTGAAACCGAAAAATTTAATCATAGCCCTTAAAATTTTATAGCTAGCAGATTATATACTTGTACCTACTTTGAGTTCCAAACTTTGCCATCGTTGATATATTTGATCTGCTTAACATACACATGCATGCGCGCGCGCACACAGAAAGTTATTCTAAAATTTTTGCTGGCTTATAGGTTCCATAAGCATTGATTGTGGGATTCTGGATGATTTCCGATACACTGATGACAAAACTGAGATAGAATACATTTCCGGCAAAGATTTCATCGACTCTGGAGAGAATAAGAACATAAATTCTAAGTTCAATCATGAAAACCTTCAAAAATATCTTTGGAATGTGAGAAGTTTTCCTCAGGGAAACAGGAGTTGCTACACCATAAGACCTCACGAAGGCAAAGATACTACCTACTTCATCAGAGCCACCTTCATGTATGGGAATTATGATGAGCAGGACAAGTTGCCAGAATTTGATCTATGTATTGGAGTTAATATTTGGGACAAAGTAGAGTTTGATAATGAATCTCATATTGTCATCAAGGAGATTATACATGTCTCTTTGATGGATCACAAAAATGTTTCTCTTAAATACTGTCTCAGGAACTCCCTTCATATCAGCACTATAGCTGAGGCATTTTCATAATTCAAGTTATAGAATCTCACTTACAAAATCCTTGGTTCTGTACAGGCGTTTCGATGTTGGTTCAACAACTGGTCAAATAATCCGGTGAGTTATTTCTTGTGGTTATTCAGATTAGTTTTCTATTGTCTCAAGCTACCCCTATCAATAGGCCAGACATTGATGACAATATTCAAGTCAAATCTAATTATTTAAATAAAATTACTATATTCATAGAGCAGTGTTTCATGTGAAATAAGAATTATACCAAGGCAAGAAAAGTAAGATATAATAGGAGATTATTCCACAGGGCTTTGATAAATTTTGAAGAATTTATTTGACTCTTAAACCATTTTGAGAAGTGGATCTATCATAGTGATTAAGCCAGGATGGATAAGATATAGGATAATTTGGTACCATTACTTGAAATCTTGACGTACTTTTGATTAATTTAGACTCTTATTCATAGTATATTCTGTCCATCCAATTTGGATGCTCTGGTTTGGGGCGAGTTCCAAGTTTTTGTTTACAAGGATGATTAGATATTATGTTCTTTTGTAGTAACATCTTTCACTAGTACATGATATATTTTTTAATGCCTCAGGTACAAAGACGATGCTTATGATCGAATGTGGTTTCCTTATAACTTTCCTCAATCAATACCATTCAATACCTCCTCTGCTGTTGATAGTGTGAATCATTCTGAATATAAACTGCCATCAATGGTCATGGACACGGCTGTCAGACCAATGAATAATGACTCCCTTGATTTTGAAGTGGATACTAATGATCCCACTTTAGAATTTTACATATACCTGCACTTTGCCGAACTTGAAATCATCCAAGAGAACGAAAAAAGAGAATTCAACATTAATCAAAATGGTAACTCCTGGAAGAAATCTGTTGTTCCTCTCTACCTGTCCTCAACTACTATAAATAGCACCACGCCAGTGAGGGGACCTAAGCTCAAGTTTTCTATTGATAAGACGGAAATTTCCACCCTCCCTCCTATTCTCAATGCAATGGAGGTTTATATATTTAAAGATTTCTTACAGGCACCAACAGACCAAGAAGATGGTATGTTGTTCTTACACCAAATTTGTTGTCAATCAAGTGAGATGCAACTTTACTATGTCTCCTCTTTTTGTCGTTCTTATATTTTTATTGGAATGAGATGCAATTTTGATTCAGTTTGAGAATAATGTTGGTGTATATTAGTTAATGCCATAATGGACATTAAAGTGAGCAATGGGGTAACAAAAATCTGGCAAGGAGATCCATGTCTGCCACAGCCGGCTTGGGATGGCCTGACCTGCAAAGACAACGGTTATAATCCCCACATAATCATCTCCTTGTGAGTGCTTGTAAAATAAAACTAATATGTCATCTAATGACATACATTACTTGTTTAATTGAGCCTTTAAATCTAATTGCAGGAATCTAGGCTCAAGTGGATTGACAGGAAAGATATCTCCTTCGGTGGCCAGGCTTAAATCATTAGAGTACCTGTGAGTATTATTCAATAAGAACTTTCAATCTTTACACTAATGATGGCATTTGCCATTTGAGCCTTTTTGACACAATTAACAAACTTTCAATAACAGCAAAACTATTTTGTCAACCCAATATCACTCCATGAGAATCAATACTTCTCAATTATTCATAGATATATAGCTTTCTCAAGCAATTCTTAAATTATGTTCAAATATCTAATCAAAGCAATCCAATGCATCATTTCTCAGGGATTTATCAAACAATAGCTTAACAGGACCACTACTAGAATTTTTGTCACAAATGCCCAGCTTAACATTCCTGTAAGTGGTTGAGTTCTTGATGTTAATGTCCCATACCTAGAATTTGAAATAAACCATCTAGCTCAAATAATTCTTTGCAGGAAATTGTCAAGAAACAAACTCTTCGGTTCAATTCCTTCCGCTCTCCTAGAAAGATACTGATAGGGATAAAAAATAGTACTTATTAATGCAAGGCATAAAGCTGACGGCTTTGGATAAGCCATCAGGCATAAGCTGACGGGTACGGTTATAACCTTCAGCTTCCTCATATAGTAGTCAACAACTGATGTTTTAGATTGAGGGAATAAGGGAAGCCTACGAGACACACCTAAAGGCTGACGTCATCAGCAAAACCGACACCAATAAGGCTGAAGGAAGTAAATAAGCTGACGACCCTGATGCATGTTTACTTGCTCCCCACGATTGCATATATAAGGAAATACCTTACCCTCCATATTTGATACTACTCAAAAGATCCCTATAAGGAAAGGATCCCGACAAATACGCCCAAGAAGACTTCTATAAGGAAAAGACTTTCGCAACAAGGAAGAGATGTCAACCCCTTACTACTATAAAAGCCCCAATACCTTCATTAGCCAAGGTACGAATAATTTACCCTCTCTATCACTCTAGAGTTGTGAGAAAAGTTCTAATTTGACCTTCGGAGGGTATGTGGCCGGCACCACACCGGTGCTCTCTGTTAGGTCTTCTCTTTTTGTTATGCAGGTGCTATTTCGAGTGTGTGAGGACTGTATGGCTTACTGGTGATTTTTTAGGCATCATCAGTTGGCGCCGTCTGTGAGAAGCGTTTTGCGGATTGTAAGCCATATTATCGCTTCCCGGACAAAAGAGTTGCATGGTGCTCACTGGCTCAATGGCAACCACTAACGACGTTTAAGAAGAACCACCCACAACCGCCCTCGAGAGATAGGTTAAAACTCTCGCCGCTACCGTGGAACGCCTCACCAAACAAAATCGCGACCTGGAGGAGCAGCTGCGCCATAAAAACATAGCACCGGATAATCAAGGAGCAGATCAAGAAGGAACCAGCGCTGAAAGAAGGAATCAAGAGGGACAACAGGCCAGTAACACCCCAAGCAAACCGGAGCGACAAAACGTGAGCATCCCCTCCCTTATGGATATGGCTCCACCACTTATCATTGCGGAGCTGCAGGCAATGAAGGAACAGATGGAGGTTATGATGAATGCTCTCAAGGGATGAGTGTCCAGCGATCTTGATGACCTTGTTAATTGAGCTAACTCACCTTTCACCGCCTCTGTCAACTCCTTCCCCCTGCCGAGTAAGTTCCGCATGCCACAAATAGATAGTTACGACGGGGTCAAGGACCCTTTAGATCACCTAGAGACCTTTAAGACCTTTAAGACCTTGATGCACCTTCAAGGAGTAGCAAATGAGATCATGTGTAGGGCCTTCCTTACAATGCTGAAGGGTGCGGCAAGAATTTGATTCAGCCGGTTGACGCCCAACTCCATCAACACCTTCAAGGAGCTAAGCGTTTAATTTACAACGCACTTCATCGGGGGACATAGGTACAAGAAGTCTACAGCTTGCTTGATGAGCATTAAGCAGCAAGAGGAGGAGACGCTGAGATCCTACATATCCCGTTTCAAATGGAGGCACTCTCTATCGACGAAGCCGATGACAAGATACTTGTAGCGGCATTCACTAATGGGCTGAAGAAGGGTAAGTTTTTGTTCTCCCTGTATGAGAACGACTCGAAGACTATGTCAGAGGTGCTTTACAGGGCCACCAAATACATGAATGCTAAAGACGCGCTGCTAGCCCGAGAAGAAAAACCTAAGAAAAGGGAAAGGCAAGAAGACACCCAGCAAGACCAAGGCCGGAAGAAGGCAAGGACAGGAGACCGAAGGGATGAAAGGCGCCCTAAACCCCTGGGAGGAAGATTCACAAACTTCACTCCATTGACCGCCCTGATAGATCAAGTCCTAATGCAAATCAAAGACGAGGGGGCTCTAACGTTCCTTGGAAAGCTGAAGGGTGATTCCAACAAACGATCTAGGGATAAATTTTGCCGCTTCCACCGTGACCATGGTTATGACTCGGCCGATTGCTATGACCTAAAGCAGCAAATTGAGGCCCTTATCAGACAAGAAAAACTACAGAAGTTCGTTAACAAGGAGAGACCAAATCCACCCCCTCAAGACCAGCATCCCCGGTGGGATAATGAGCGACCGAGACCCCCCATAGAGGACATAAGGATGATCGTGGGAGGAACGGCAGCCGCTGGGTCATCCAAAAAGGCCCGCAAAACCTACCTTAGGATGGTAAAAAATGTTCAACTGACGGGAGCCGTGCCAAAGATAGCACGGAGAGAAGGCCCCATTATCAGGTTCTCAGAAGAAAATGCTCGACGCCTTCACCACCTACATGATGATGCGCTTGTCATCAGCATACAGGTAAGAGACTACAACATGCACCGGGTGTTGGTCGATAATGGCAACTCAACAGATATCCTATACTACCCAGCATTCCAGCAGATGAGGATCGACAAGGAACTATTGGTTCCGATGAATGCCTCGCTCGTTGGTTTTGGAGGGAGCCGGGTATTCCCCCTGGGCGCGGTCACATTGCTCGTAATGGTAGGTTATTACCCCCAACAGATCATTAAGGACGTAACATTCCTAGTGGTCGATTGCTCGTCCGCCTACAACGCTATCCTCGGACGACCCACACTCAATTCGTGGAAGGCTGTAACTTCAACCTACCACCTAATGATCAAGTTCCCTACTGACTACGGAGTGGGAGAGCTGTGCGGAAGTCAGGTGGCCGCATAGGAATGCTACGTGACCATGATGGAAATGGAGGAATAGGTCTAGGCTATGAATATAGAAGACCATTGGATGGTGACAGAGCCGGTAGAGAAACTTGAAGAGATACTCCTTGACAATTTCGATCTTGACTGAACAACCAAAATTGGAACCCTCGCTAATCCCGCGATCCGCCAAGAGCTCATAACCTTTCTCAGGAGTAATCGGGACGTATTCGCCTGGAGCCATGAAGACATGCTAAGGATAGACCCTTCAGTCATGGTACATAAGCTAAATGTATCGCCTTCCTTCCCACCCGTTCGATAGAAGAAGAGGGTGTTCGCCCCGGAATGAGATCATGCCATAGCGGAAGAAGTCCACAAACTACAGGAGGCAAGTTTCATTAGGGAAGTTTACTACCCCGATTGGTTGGCGAATGTAGTAATGGTTATAAAAGCTAGCGGGAAGTGGTAGATGTGCGTGGACTTCACCGACCTTAACAAGGCCTGCCCTAAAGACAGTTATCCCCTCCCAAGGGTCGACGTTCTAGTAGACTCTACAGCTCGGCACCAGCTGTTAAGATTTATGGACGCTTTCTCGAGTTACAACCAAATCTGAATGCACGACGCTGATCAGGAGAAAACTTCAGTCGTAATCAGTCAAGGCCTCTTCTGTTATAAAGAAATGCCCTTCGGCATAAAGAATGTGAGTGTAACATACCAAAGGCTTATGAACAAAATGTTCGCGCAGCAAATTGGGAGGAATGTCCAAGCCTACGTTGACGACATGTTGGTAAAAAACCGAAGGGAGGAAGATCACCTAGAAGACCTCAAGGAAACATTCGACACCCTTCGTTCTTACAACATGAAGCTCAATTTAGGAAAATGCGCCTTCGGAGTAACGGCAGGAAAATTCCTAGGATTTATGGTGTCTCAAAGGGGGATCGAGGCCAACCCGAACAAGATCCGAGCCATTATGGAGATGGCACCGCCAAGAAATGTGAAGGAGGTACAAAGCCTCAACGGAAAAATAGCAGCACTGAATAGGTTCGTGTCGAGGGCAACGGTTAAATGTTTGCCCTTCTTCTGCATGCTGAAGAGATCATTTGAGTGGACAGCCAAATGTCAGCAGGCATTCGAGGAGTTGAAGGCCTATCTCTCCTTCCCGCCGCTGCTAAGTCCATCATAGCCAGGAGAAGCTTTTCCTCTATCTAGCCGTTTCCCCCGCAACCATTGGCGCGACCTTAGTCAAAGAAGAAGAAAGAGTGCAAAAGCCTGTATACTACGCGAGCCGAGCGCTTCGGCGGTTAAAGATACCCACCTATGGAGAAACTTGCCTTTGCATTAGTAACAGCAACTTGTAAGCTCAAGCCATACTTTCAAGCCCATACGATGAACGTTCTAACCGACAAACCGTTGCAACGGGCGATGAGCAATCTTGAAGCGGCGGGTCGACTGGTGCTATGGGCTATAGAGTTGAGCGAGTTTGATATCCAGTATTGTCCACAGACTGCCATCAAAGGACAGGTCATCACGCACTTCATAGCAGAGTTCACTCATGACGAAGACAATGGGGCAGAAGAGTCCCCTCGTTGGAGCATATATACTGACGGATCATCTAACAGACAAGCTAGGGAGGCTGGCATCGTACTACTGTGGCCCAAAGGAGATACGGTTGAATGTATTGTTCGTCTCGACTTCCCCACCACCAACAATGAATCAGAGTATGAAGCGTTAGTAGCAGGCCTCAACCTCGCCAAAGCAGCAGGAGCCACGAGTATAGTCGTTTACTGCGACTCTCAGGTCATTGCTAACCAAGTAAATGGAGACAATGAGTACAAAGGCGAAAAGATAAAGAGGTACCTTGATCAAATAAGGACAAGAGTAGACAATCTAAAGGCCAAAATCATCCAAATCCCTAAAGGAGAAAATGAGCAAGCTGATCATCTTGCCAAGGCCGCTTCAGCAGAACATACGATCATCCCTGGTAATGTACTCTCTTTTGTTTAACTTTCTCCACTAATAGATTCCAGCAATATATAGGAGATAGGCTCTGAAAGTAAGTGGACCACACCGTTAGTTTCATACTTAAAAGACGGAGTCTTGCCAGACGAAAAGGAGGCTGCAAGAAAGCTGAAGGTCCAAGCGGCAAGATTCGTCTTGATAAGAGATGTCTTGTACAAAAGAGGCTTCTCCCGTCCATATCTGAGATGCTTGGGTACAGAAGAGGCAGACTACGTCATGAGGGAGGTACACGAGGGGATTTGCGGAAACCATTTAGGGTCAAGGTCATTAGTACACAAGCTCGTGCGAGCGGGGTACTATTGGCCCACCATGTAGAAAGATGCTGAGGCTTACGTCAAGATTTGTGACAAATGCCAAATATTTAGCAATATTATTAGACAACCAACCGAAGAGTTTACCCCGATGATGGCCCCATGGCCGTTCACTCAATGGAGGTTAGATATTATGAGACCATTCCCTACAGTATTACGACAGCTAAAATTCCTAGTAGTAGGCATTGACTACTTTACAAAGTGGGTGGAAGCTGAAGCCTTGGCCACCATCACGGAGAAGAACGTGCGGAGTTTCGTCTGGAAATGCATTGTGTGCTGGTTTGGCATCCCAAGAGTCTTAGTCTTGGATAACGGGAAGCAATTCGACAACGACTCCTTTTCGGGACTTTTGCTCACAGTTAGGGATACAAAACCATTACTCTTCCCCTGCACAGCCTCAGGCTAACGGGCAAGTCGAAGTCACGAACCGATCCTTGCTCAAAATTATCAAGACTCGACTTGAGGGGGCGAAAGGTATATGGCCTAAAGAGTTGCCAAGCATACTGTGAGCATACAGGACCACGACAAGGACGCCTACAGGAGAAACACTGTTCCGACTAACATACGGGAGCGAGGTAGTCATCCTGGCTGAAATTGGACTCACAAGCTACAGGGTACACAACCATGACGAAAGTAAGAACGACGAGGCCATGCAACTACAGCTCGACCTAGTGGACGAAGTCAGAGCGACGGCAGAACAAAGGCTCGCAAGGTACTAGGATCGAATGGCCAAGCATTACAACTCCTGGGTCCAACTCAAAGATTTCTAGGTTGGGGATCTCGTTCTCAGGAAAGTCATGGACGCTGCTAGAGACCCTACCCAAGGGAAGCTCGGCATCAATTGGGAAGGACCTTACCGAATCACGGCATGGCAAAGGAAATGTACTTACCACCTGGAGACGTTAGATGGACAGAAGCTACCGCATCTGTGGAACGTCGAGCACTTATGGAAGTATTACCAGTAGGGATGGCAGCACGAAGATCAACCCTTTTTTTTTTTTTTTTTTTTTTTTTTTTTTTTTTTTTACTTTTAGTTATACTCCTCATTTTATCATTTACTTTAGTTTTCGCAACAATACTTTTTTTTCATTTTAAACCCAAAGGGCAGAATTTGATTTTCGAACTACTTTTATTTACGAAGGCATGGCAATAAGAGGAGTTTATTCAAAAATTGCTGAAGTTCCTATTTTACAAGTCCACAAGAATGGACAGTTTGAAGTTTACAAAAGTGGATGACTAAGTTCACAAAAGTGAATGACAAAAGTAGACGGCTAAGTCCACAAAAATAGACAGTTTGAAGTTCACAAAAGTGGACGACGAAAGTAGGCAGCTAAGTCCATAGCATGGATGGAAGCTAAAAAGCTGACGGTTTCACCAAATGGATGAGACCATCATAAAACCAATGGGCCTATAAAAATGAAAGGTCATTAAGTCCATAGCATGGATGGAAGCTAAAAGCTGACGGTTATCATAAAACCAACGAGCCTACAAAAATGAAAGGTCATTAAGTCCATAGCATGGACGGAAGCTAAAAGCTAATGGTCTCACTAAATGGATGAGACCATCATAACGAGCTTACAAAAATGAAAGGTCATTAAGTCCATAGCATGGACGGAAGCTAAAAGTTGACGATCTCACCAAATGGATGAGACCATCATAAAACCAATAGGCCTACAAAAATGAAAGGTCATTTAGTCCATAGCATGGACGGAAGCTAAAAGTTGACAGTCTCACCAAATGAATGAGACCATCATAAAACCAACGGGCTTAGAAAAATAAAAGGTCATTAAGTCCATAGCATGGACAGAATGGGCTTACAAAAATGAAAGGTCATTAAGTCCATAACATGGATGGAAGCTAAAAGTTGACGGTCTCACCAAATGAATGAGACCATCATAAAACCAACGGGCCTACAAAAATGAAAGGTCATTAAGTCCATAGCATGGACGAAAGCCAAAAAGCTAACGGCCCCACCAAATGGATGAGACCATCATAAAACCAACGGGTGTAAGGGGTTGGGCTGTGCTAGTGGTGTTGGGCTGCCTCCTGCTACACTAAGCCCAAGTTTTCTAGATAAGAGAGTTGGGACCGGTCCAGCTTCAGCTTAAGTTGGTCTGGCTTGTGCACAAACTAGGCAAAGTCTGCCAGGGACGTGTTCAAGGTAGGCAAAACTATTTCAGACAGATCGTGGTAGACAGACATAAAAATAATAAAGCAAATAGAAAATATCTAGCTACTTAATGGGGAATTGACCAAATAGCCCCTAAAATTAATTACAACAGCAATACTAATTGTTTTCTTTTTTATGGAAGAGAAAAAAAAGCATAACAGAGGACATCAAATGTTAATACGTATGGGTTAGTCAGAATATTAGAGGAAATCGACCGGAAATCCAATCTGCAGGAGCAGAACCACAAAGGGAAGAATGTTCCTTCTCAAAGCAGTTAATCTCTCAGGAAAAGAGTCCTGCCGTAGAGGTTAACCGCCCTAAGGGAAACGGGTCTGAGTGGTTTTCTGCGTAGATGCTCTCGAGTTTTCTTACAAAGGGCCGGATCTCATGAGGGAGAGAAGGGACCAATCTATCGGTGCATGCCCACCTTTCTAATTCACACTTATTTCTTTCTTTCTTCTCACTTCGTTTTCTCTGCTATTGCTTTTAAGTTTTCTATTTTTTAGTCAAAGTTCCCGTTGTTCCTCCCCCTTCTGTTCACGACAAGACCCTCCTTTTATAGTGCCTGTCGTGACTAGATTTTACTGTTTTAGCCTTTAACTCCCTTTGTTTGGTCTGGGTGTACTGGCCGACCATCACTGTTTCATCTGTGTGTCACCCTCCCATCGCCAAACAAGGAAGAGTATTTTGTTTGCTAGTCTGCCGTAGCACCCTTTCCTGCTACGGTCTGGGTTATTTCTCTCTCCTTATCTCTCGTGGCATGCACCTAATGGTTCCAACTCAGCTTACCTCTTTTGGATAGTAAGCCATCCTAGCAGGACACCTCCCCGAAAGAGCCTGAGCCGGAACCTTCAAAATAGATTTTTTCTTTCTCCCCACCACCAAACCATGCCCTCTGATCCTCTGACCCCCCGACCTCACCATACTTTGTATTGGCTGGGTACAGGTTGGTGGTGCCTGGGCCTTGCGCGTGCCTTCATTCCATATGTGTCCAAAACTTGTCTGCTGCCCATTCGTCTGCCGTGGTCTGGAGACTCGCCGTCCATGTTTTTTGACCTCTTATGTGGGCTGCTTTTCGTTTTCCCGCTCCTCTCAAGAGCTAGTCTTTATTTGATGATGAGTCTTACATTTCTTTGGCCCATTCCTTGTTTCCTTTATTTATTGCAATATCGTTCTATTATTCCTGCTGTAATAGCTTAATCCTGCTGGGCCTCTTTTGGGCTAGCCTTTTATTCCTTCTCTCAGTGGCTTGGCATGGCCATTGGTTTGCTTTTACTTATGGGCTCCTATGTCCCTTTTGACTTTCCCTTGGGCATTCTTGGCCCGTTTGCTTTCTTTTGGCTTCCTCGGTCCTTTTGTTAATTCTACATTCTCATGGGCTTTTTTACTAACTTCATTGGGCTTCCCTGACCCAATAACCTTATTCTCATCCTTGGGGTTTATGGGCCTGCCATAAACCCCTTACTTTCTAAGTTTGCATTACTTTGGGCCTGTAGTGACCCTTTCTCGCTTTTCTACCTCATACACTGCCCATGGGATGCTATTTTTCTCTTTCCAAACTTCTTTGAGGCCACTTGTCTCTTCAAGACCCATTTGTTTATTTCTTGAGCCTGTGATCCATTATTCCTGCTGATTGGGCCTAATGGTTTTGCTGTCTGCTTTGTCAATTCTTTGTTGCCCTTGTTATTGGGCTTTCTTTCTTTTCACCTGGATTTTCACAAATGGCCCTCAACAACGAGCTTACATTAAGTCCATAAAATGACTGAAAGTTAGAAAGCCGACGGTCACATTAAAGTAAGCGAGATTGTAAAAGTAATGGATGAGGCTGTAAAGCCGACGGGCTACCAAAAGCGACAGAATCAATAAACACTTGACATGGATAAAACTACAAAGCCAACGGGCCTAGAAAAAATAACGAACAAGGTCATAAAGTTAGCAACATAATCAAATACCCAAAGGCAAAGCTCGTAAAATCGACGAGATTATCAAACTCAAAAGAATGAGATGGATGGGCTCATAAGTCACACGAAGCCTATATCAACAGATTTTTTGAACAAGTCCACCCCTAAAAAAACTGACGAGTTTCCCAAAACAAACGGGATTACGGCCGAGGACTTCGCCTAGCATAATCACTGATTAAAAAATATATAAAGACGATGGGGATAACATGCCATGTAACAAAATAAACTGTATATAAATAAAAGCCCAAAAACCAAAGGGGCACTTAAACAATAGTTTGCAAAGTAATTGAAATACACATTAAACGATTGTTTGCAAAATAATTGAAATACAAATAAAGAAACTAAGTAGCAGGAGCGTCAGCAGGGTTCCCGTCATCTTTCTGATTTTCAACATCCACGAACACAGTTGGAGAGTGGGAAGCAGGAGTAGGAGGAGGATTGGTAGCAGGTTGGGCGAGAACAACGACACCGTCATCCCTTGGGGGAGGATTGGACTCAGGGGAGCTGTCACCTTCATCGTCCATTGTAATTCCGAATAAGTCCAGCTCTGGGAAAACTGATGCAACTTGTTTGAGGCAATCATCAAACCCAGTGCCATAATACTCAGCAAAAGAGTCAATGAATGACTGCGACACTTTAAATTCTTGAACGACATCAGTCCCAGCCATCTTCACCCTTTTACTCAGAGCTGTCACCTCCTGCTACAGCTTTTCCTTCTGATGGTCAACCTCCTCCAGCTTTCCCCTGACTTCCTTCAGCTCATTATTTAGCGTGCGGACAGCCTCCTTGTATTGCCCCTATTCATTCATCAAATTTGCATTATGTTTCCGGACCCGGGTGACAACCCCTTCCTTGGCAACATAGCGATCTTGAAGGGCCTTGACACGCACCAAGGCTTGAGAAAAGAACATAGGCGTTAGTCAAAGTAAATCAAAACGAAATGAAACCAACTTGACCAAGAGGCAGCAAGCATACCCTAGTAAGATCAAAAAGAGCTGACGCCCCTAAGTCCTTCGTCCCCAACAAGTCGCAAGGCCCTATATCTTTCGGCTTTATGAAGGACCTAGCCTCCCCGACGGCATAATCCTTATGGGTTAGGAGGCAACAAGGGCCCTTGATGATGGGACACGAGGAAGTCATTACCTCCTTGCTCGCACCATGGCTTGGCTTAAGGGGAGATTTCCCCTTTGGAGAAATGTCCCCAGGAGTGACGGCAGCTTTCTTGGACGGATGGTCGTCACTCTCGTTGGGTTTCCTTTTTGAAGCCTTGGTGACAATCTTGGGGGTTGACGAGGTTCCCCCCTGTGCCTCCTTTGCTTTCTTTTCCTCTTTTTTGTGGGCTACAGTAGTCCTCACCCTTTGCCTAGCAGATTCTATCTCTGCACAAAGTAACTAACAATTATTACAACATACGAGAGGGCTAAACCGACGAAGGCAATAAAGAGTTTACTCACGTCGGCGAGATAAATCGTCCAATCTTCGAGCTTCAGCTGACGGCTCTGGACCCTCGCAGTATAAATGAAGAGTGTTTAGGGTAATTAAGTCCCTACACTTTCATTCCTCCAAAGGGATTTCAAGAACCCGATGGATGAATGCCTCTTGCTCGACGGTTATATGTCGATGGCTACAGGCTGAAGAGACAAAAGTGAAGACGTTAAAAAACTATATGGAGTAATAAAAGGATAAAAAGCTGACGGTAAATTAAAAGTTGTCAAAACTTGAAGGTTTAACTAATGCCCAGGTATTATCAAAACCACGAGGCATGGTAGCCCACTCTTCTGGATGGCATACCCAGTCAGATCCTTTAAGGAAAAAATATCTACTTTTCTAACTCCTGTTGGAATCTGGCATGTTAGATACAAGCCTTAAATCCTTTTTCCTGACGGAGAAATGGTAAGTCCTTTTGGATAAAACAATCTGACGGGGCTTGTAACAATAGAAGAACTTGTCTAGAGAAAGCGGACAGTTCCCACCGCTCGGACGACCCCACAAAACCTCAGCCCCAATAAAAGTCCTCCAAGCACTGGGGGTAATCTGGCTGACAGATATCCCCATAAAATCCATAAGCTGACGATGCAAAGCCATTAGTGGCAACCTCAATCCGGCAGAAAGCATGGCGTCATACATGCCGACGTCTGCAGTCCTCCCTGTATAACACTTTTCCTTTTTCCTAGGGAGACAGATTGAAATGTGGTCTGGGATTTGGAAATGGGTACGTAATTCTTTAAAAACCTTCTCACTCATTTTGGGAAAAAACTTGTTGACGGCCCAATCCTCGGGAAGGATGAAGGGACGGTTTCCTCCGGGACTTATTGAAGCCTCTTCATAGGACTCCTCATCACCATCATCCTCATCCTCATCTCCGTCACTCTCTCGCTCCTCTTCAACCTCACCTAATACTTTCTCTCCAACTCCCTCAACATAGTCTTCTACATCGTCGCTAGGAGATTGGGCTGACGTTTCCTTTCCTGACGACTCAAAAAAGACGTTGGACTCTTGACTTGAGTCAAAAACTTCGTCGTAGCCTGCTCCATCGCGGATTGACGACTGGTCACTCGACGCGTCACTTGACATCTGACTACCTACAAGTGACGGATCCATTCTAAGTACCTAAACTAACGTCCTCACTAAGAAATTGTTCAACTAGAGCAAAAATGCAAATATAAAGAAGGAAAGAGAACTTACAAGTAAATAAGTCTTGGAGGAGAAGACGGCCTGGAAAGTGACAGCATTGGCAACAAATGACGGATCAGCAAAAGCAAAAGCAACAAGCTCTCTCTTAAAATATCAGCAAGTTTGAAATAGAGAAATGAGGAGAAGGATGCATGTTATATATAGAAAGAAGAATGCACAGAAGGCGAGGCGACGCCTTTGTCTAGAAACGAGGCCAACGGGAGCACGCCACGTGTCCAAGCATTAAATGGATGGCGGCTCAAGGAGTCACTCATAAATGATTTTCCTGCTCGTCTGAACCAAAAGATAGTTAACCAATAAAAAACTTAACTCTACATCCCGTCAGTCTAAAACGACAAGGATGTAGAGTAGGGGGCAGTTGATAGGAATAAAAAATAGTACTTATTCATGCAAGGCATAAAGCTGACGGCTTTGGATAAGCCATCAGGCATAAGCTGACAGGTATGGTTATAACCGTCAACTTCCTTATATAGTAGTCAACAACTAATGTTCTAGATTGAGGGAATAAGGGAAGTCTGAGACACACCTAGAGGCTGACAACATCAGCAAAACCGACGCCAGTAAGGCTGAAGGAAGTAAATAAGCTGACAACCCTGATGCAATTTACTTGCTCCCCATGACTGCATATATAAGGAAATACCTTACCCTCCATGTGTGATACTACTCAAAGGATCCCTATAAGGAAAGGATCCTGCCAAATACGCCCAAGAAGACTTCTATAAGGAAAATACTTTCGCACCAAGGAAGAGATGTCAACCCCTTACTACTATAAAAGCCCCAATACCCTCATTAGCCAAGGTACGCATAATTTACCCTCTCTAGCACTCTAGAGTTGTGAGAAAAGTTCTAACTTGACCTTCGGAGGGTATTTGGCCGGCACCACACCGGTGCTCTCTGTTAGGTCTTCTCTTTTTGTTGTGTAGGTGCTATTTCGAGTGTGTGAGGACTGTGTGGCTTGCTGGTGATTTTTTCAGCATCATCAGATACAATAATGGTTTTCTGTCATTGAGGTTTATTTTTACACAAAAATAATGAATTTAAATGATTGGTGATTTAGTAATGTGTATAATTTTCGATGCTTTTCATTACCCTTTTTTTTTATATTTAATTTTGTTAAAGATTAACTTCCATCTTTTATGATTTCATAGTGTGGATGGAAATCCAGACCTTTGTGTGATGGCTCCATGCAAAAAGGAGAAAAAGAATTTTGTTGTCCCATTAATTGTAGCCACTGTCTCAGCTCTAGTTGTCTTAACTATGCTAGTTGTTTGTTGGCTCTGCAAAAGAAAACAAGGTATACGTGTTACAAAGATTTTTTTATTGTGATCTAAACCACTTAATAATAAACACTAGCAATACGAAAATCATTTTATTATTACTTTTGAGATACTATCACATTTAGAATAATAAAAATGAAATTTTCTTAAAAATCCGTTGAATTACTTGATCATGCCATAATTGGAGATTATGATGGTCTTAGTAGCTGCAAAGCAACTTCCAAGAACTCGCCAAGGAGGCAGGCCACTGAAGTCAGACAATCGACAATTCACATACTCTGAGGTTGTAAGTATAACCAATAACTTTCAGAATATTGTTGGGAAAGGGGGATTTGGAACGGTATACCATGGATGCCTAAGTGATGGCATGCAAGTTGCAGTCAAAATGCTCTCTCCATCATCAACTGATGGCTCAACGCAATTTCTCACAGAGGTATGCTATTCTACACCCAAGAACTTTAATTGTTACTAAAATATGTTCAATTAAAGTATTTATGTATCTATGATTGAGTGCCATTTTGAATTGCAGGCTCAGCTCTTGATGCGGGTTCATCATAGAATCTTAACTTCCTTTGTTACGTTGGATACTGCAATGAGGGTACAAATTTTGGGATCATCTATGAGTACATGGCGTACGGGAACTTAGCAGAGCATCTATCAGGTACTAATCGATTTACTTATTGATCGACATTCCATTGGTTAAAAATAACCTAAAAATAATGGACTTCTGATTTTTTTATGTTATGGCTGCAGATAAAACAAGAGATGCTTTGAGTTGGAAAGAGAGACTTCAGATTGCAGTTGATGCGGCACAAGGTCAGCTGGCAGAATTACTCTTAATAACGTTTCTAGTTTGGTTCATACGTTGTAACTAACATGTGCCAAACTTATACGTGCAGGCCTGAAGTACTTGCATCATGGTTGCAAACCACCTATAATTCACAGAGATGTGAAGACAGCCAACATTTTAGTGAATGAAAAACTGCAGGCCAAGATAGCTGATTTTGGTTTCTCAAAATTCTTCACTGAAGGTCAAAGTCATTTATCCACTGCTATTGTTGGCACGATGGGTTACCTTGATCCAGAGTAAGTCTTTGTGGTTCAGTATACGTCCATTCAATTCATTTTTTGGTTTAAGTTTTCTTCAACACATTCTGACTGACTGAAATTTAGCATCTAGATTAATGGTATTAGAGTTGTCTTCTATGCAGATACTACACTTCCAACAGGTTGACTGAGAGAAGTGATGTGTACAGCTTTGGAATTGTACTTTTGGAGCTGATCACAGGCAAGAGAGCAATAACAAAAAGCCATAACAAGGATAACACTAATATTGTTGATTGGGTTAGCCCCCTTCTTGCTAGAGGGGATATAAGAAATATCATTGATCCGAGAATGCCTGGAAATTTTGACACAAATTCGGTTTGGAAGGCAATAGAGACAGCAATAGCATGTGTGCCATTAATTTCCATCCAAAGGCCAAGCATGAGCCATGTGGTGATTGAATTGAAGGAGTGCTTGGAGATAGAAAAGGCTTATGAACAAGATTGTGGTCCAATGACGAAATCATTCAACGATACATTTGAAGTGAACCCATTGGGCCTTGAGATGGATATGGTTCCCCAGGCAAGGTAGTATGTACTAGGTAGCCAATTGCTGGTTTTGAGTATAATACAAACGTTCTAATTTGTTGATTGTAAATATAATGATCGCTTATTTTTCATTTGAGAAAGAAAACAATAAGTTAAGAAAATCTATAAATCTTGGTATAGGTCTTTCGTCTTTGTACTTGTCAGCTAAGTTTAGTCGGTAAACATATTAATTAAGAGGTTTGAAAAATCCAATCAAGACCAAGAAAGAGAAGGCTTTATACACAGAGAGAGCTAACTTCTGGTCTTACAAATTTTGGGGTCGTTTTACAAATATCGCTTTTCAAACTTTAAGATGGTTGTCACTTTTGGCCCTTAAAATTCCAATTTCAACAGTTTTCGCATTGCGCTTTAATTTTATAACAAATTAAACTATAAATATATATATATATATATATAATTTATAAGTAGTATGTTTTTATTAATGACTAACACATTTAATCACATGATTTATGCTATTTTTTTGTTTTGTTTTGTTGTTTTTTTAAAGCCCAGATGCCTAATGTCATATTTATTAGGTAGACATTATTTGATTAAATATTTTTATTTTATTGGAAATACTTATAGAGTGTTTAATATGTTACCTAGGGATGGCAATTTTGCCCCGCCCCGCCCCGCTTGACCCGCCCCTCCCCGCTTCGCCCCGTGCGGGTTTTCCCCACCCCACAAAGGTGGTGGGGTGGGGATGGGGTAAGATTTTAGACCCGCACCATGGGGCGGGGCGGGGATGGGTTTACATTTTTTAGACCCGCCTCGCCCCATCCCCGCCTCGCCCTGCATTAATAAGGGTTAAAAGGTAATTTTTTCATATCCTAAAACCCTACTATTTAAACAAAAATATCATCATCTTATTTTATTTAAGTGGAGATTCTTTTTGAAGAACTAGGCAATTTTTATTTTGTTATGTATTAGGAGTTTGGATTATTTTATTGTGTCATACTATGAGATTTTTGTTGTGATATTATCTTGTTAAATATTTAGATAATATTATTTAGTATTTGCTAAAAATTAGTTTGATTCGATAGAATAAATTTATTTATAATTTCAAGTATATTTTTATCATTGAAACATGTCATTTTATTTGAACAAATGGTAATAGTTGTAGGGAAAATTAACAAGAAATAGAATTTTACAGTGTAGGGCGGGGTTTCGCGGGTCTTCGCGAGGCCTTAAGGGGCGGGAATGGGGCAAGAAATTTTCCCCGTCATGCGGGGCGGGGCGGGGATGGGGCAAGAAAAATCCATGCGGGGTGGGGGCGAAGATCCCATCCTTTGGCCCCGCTCCGCCCCATTGCCATCCCTAATGTTACCAACCTATTATTAAAAAAAAAAAATTGTTACCAACCTAATGTGTAGGGGCTAATTGCTCAAATTAAAATCTCATAAACCAAACACTCACGTTAAAGTTCAATGTGATATTTGTAAAAACTCAAAATTTCTTATGAAGCTTGTACACTTCTATTCACACAATTTGGCTGTGTAGCTCTTCAATACAACTGTCCCATATTTGCACCCCTCTCCCTTGAGTGTGTATGTTTTTTTTTAAAAAAAATTGAAAATATCTATTTTTTTACACATATTTTTTTAATTCGATAATTGGGAGATAAAAAATTTAAACCATGGCTGTCTCCATTGAAAATACCAAGATTCTAAAATCCCTTATTATTTTTCAAATAACCTTTTTTTTTTCCTTCTTAAAAGTGTTACCCAAAAGGAAAAGTGTTTACCTATCCAACCGTTTTATCTCCCCCAAGGGCCATGGCCTCACTCTCTCCATTGTGGAGTTAAAAAGAAAAGTTTCGAACACCAAACATTTTTATATAATTAATAATAGAGAAATGTTATACCTACAACTATTCACCACCAATCTTAAATAGCAAATTGTTATTGGCTATTATTAGTGAAAAAAAAAAAAAAAAGTAAATTTAGTGGTGAGATCATATTAGAACTAGTAATAATTTAATTTATCACATAAAAATTCGTTGTGAAAATATTGTAAATGTAGCTTTACTCTCGATAAAAGGGCAGTAATGAGACGCTTTCTTTTCTTTTTTTTTTTTTCTTTTTTTTTTTGGGTAAAATATGAGACGTTGTCATAGCATGAAAACTCAACAATTGTAGTGAGTTATTGTTTGAAAAAAGTAACTTTTCAAATCAATATTTATTTAGTTAAAATTTGCACCCATACTAATCTAACTCTTCCACTGATCAGAAGATGCACTTGTAAGAGAATATGAATCATAATTAACAAACAAAACAAAATAGGGTTCTATGATTTCTAATTTTATTTTTGCTTTAAAAAATTACAAAACAAGTGGAAATTCTTAAGTTTAAAAAATTCTAATTTTTCCACCAAAACAAAATATTTTACAAAATAACTCTTAATGGCATCTCTTGTTACTTTTCATAAGTAGACACTGTAAATTAATCTCAAATTATAATTTAAAAATAACTGTGCAAATGATCCCGTAATTCAGTCCTTCAGGGTATATAAGTACAATTATAATTTGGATTCATAACAAAATCCATATTGTTCTTAATAAAATCATTATTCATTAACACTCAATGACACTTATAATTTTCCACCACGATCTTTTATCTATATTGTCCACACTATTGTTTATTATTTGAAAAGCTCGGTCCATTTGTTAATCGTTGAGGAAATAGAAAGACATTGTGGCACAAGGGTTCTTTTTAAGTAAGATAGTTACAATAACGGAAAGAGAATTTGAATCTTGAACGTCCTCGTTAGAATACTAAAATATATCAATTGAGTTACAACTTACAAAGTTTTTAATAGAACAGTTATTTAAAAAAAAAAAAAAAAAAAAAAAAAAAAAAGCGAGAGAGGCCTACCTCGGATTGTACTAAAAATATGCCTATGACTTCAGGTATAACTGGCATTAATTAAAAGTGGTGAATACCAATGGTAAGGCAATCAAGTTCTCTTCGAAATACCGGGTGAGTTGACTTGGATATTTCCTCCTTGTGCCTTAGTGTATGGGGGAATGTGGGGGCCTCGGTTAGAGCTCTGGGGAGAGGTGGGGTATTTGTGTAGTAATTTTTCTAACAAGTTCACCAAAAAAAAAAAAAAAAACTTATGTCTAGTACGTAGTAAGTTTATTAATAGAAAACTTTTAAAGAATTCTTTAGAGTACCGGAGTTTCGGGATTGTTGCGAATAAGGTTTGTACTTCATGGAGGAAGTTCATGTACATGAAGTCCATAGTTCTAGCCTGAGGCCACTATGTTGGGAAGACATTCAAGGCGTTTTCGTTAGGTTATATTAAAAGTCTATTATTGCAAAGGTTTTGTAAACATAGTAAATTGTGAGGGTTTGGATACCTCTTGTACTTTTTTAATTGGAGGTTTCCTTTTATTTTAAATACATAATGGTAAGTGGTATTGATTTTTAATTTTCATCTTTTACTTAGTTAATGGGTGATATGACAGTTTCTCATTAAAATAAAAGGAGATTCTAGTTAAAAAAGTATTGTAGGTGTAAGGACGCGATTCGTGGCGGACCGTAACGGTGTCGGGTTCGCACGTGAACAGGCCCCTAACAATATCATTTGTAGAGCGTGGGTTTGGAAGGCTAGGCCCTGGTTGACAGGCGGTGGGTTTTCGCGGTGTTCGTGCGAGCTTAAGTTTCCCTACACCCCTGGAGTCTTTCTCCTGGAGGTGGGCTGGGAGGCTCTGGTTTCTGGCCATTTTTCCCAACCCCTCTATCGGTGCACCTTCCTTTTTATTATATAGTCCGTCTTGGCTGATCCTGGCCCTCCACTTGTAGGTCAGGCAGGAGCTTATTTCTGTATCCATCCCATCAACCGTCCCGTCTAACTTTCTATTAGTTGCAAGGATCGACGTTTGCACCGCCCAAACGTCTTTTCCCATTAACCAGCTCTGGGTATTGGCAGGTGCATTTACTGAGGGGGGTGGGACGCACTTCCCTTGGTCCGAGTTCACACCCTGCTTCCCTGCGGGCCCCATTCCGTTCACATCCCCTTGAGGGGGCTGTTTGGGGATTGCCTACACTGGGGTGTTGGTCTTCCCGCTGAAGCTATGGAATGCCGAGGACAGGGTAAGTTCTCAGCCGTTCCCCTTGCTACCTCGGCCGCCGAGCACTCGTCTTCGGCACGGGCCTTGGGCCCAGATAAAGTTTGGGCCGGACTGCAGAACCCTCGGACCCACAATAGCCCCTCAAAATCCTGCTATCCGTCCCCTCGGACGGATAGAAGGGTTTTGATGACATCATGGATCTGCCAATGCCTATCAATCCTTGTCATCTAGCGATTCCCGAGGTTTTTCACCTGCCCAAGGCACGTTCCTAGAGCCGTTGGAAGGCGAAACGTGGCCTCATTAAATACGGGCGGCTTGGTGCTTCCCACGTTCAACGGTGTGATGGAAATCGAACGGTGGTGATCTCCTGGCCTCTTTGGGCGGGAAAGAGGGCGTGCAGTTTGCCCTAGAAAGTATAAAAGATTTTTTGGAGATGGATCCGTCTCTCCAGTTCTATACTTAAGAGTTTTAGTGCGTGTATCCAGGGTTCATCCGAACTTCCGCCCAAACTCAAGTCTATCTCAAGCACATATAGCCCATCCGAAGCGTAATTCTCTTTTTATGTAAGTTCCCTACCTCTATTAACTCACGTTTTTTCTTTTCTGGGTTTATTTCTCTTTGGCTCCCTTTCTTTTCCGTCGCGGGTTAGGTTTATTTTAGTAAATGGCGAAGGCGGCTAAATTGAGATTGAGGAAGTTGGTCGATACTGAAGAGGCGATGAATAAGTTCATCGTTGATTATAGGATTCCCCCCAACGTAAGTCTGGAACACTGTAAGATGGGGGAATGGCACATTAAGAGGGGAACGGGCGCGGTTGTAATTCCCGTCCTCGCCTTTGTAGAGGGAGGTATGAGAATCCCCATGGGACCAGTGACAAGGGGTTACCTCAGGCATTTCCATTTAGCCCCTACCCAGTGCGCCGGCAACGTTCTTAGGATTTTGGGTTGTGTGGACGCTTTAAATGAGAAGATGGGTTTAAGACTGACCCACCATGATGTAAACTGGTGCTATAACCTCCAAAAATTGAAAGGAAAGACCTACTATATGAGGTCGAGGGATGATAGGATTCGGTTGATCCAGTGCCTCCCTGATTCCAACAAGGGACTGAACAAGGATTTTCTTATCGTCTCTGGGGAGTGGCATGATGGCGACCCATGCCCCGTAGTAGAAGGAGAACCAGGTGGGGTATTAGGAATGGAAGAGGGATAACCCTTTAAACCATTCTAACCTAACTTCCTTCGATAACTAACTATGCATATATGTTTGTTGCTTTTGTAGATGAACGCGCCTATAAACGGCATTTTCATTTAGTCAATCGGGCAGATTTGGAGACCGTTTTACAAGCGGCAGTTTTTGTGAATGACAGTGATGGCCAAGTCTGTGCAGCTCACAAAATACTAGGGTACCCTCCGGTTCAGAAGTCGTTCGGGGACGCGAAGCACGTGGTCAGTGCCCGCCGTCCTTGGCTTCCAAAAATTACCGTAGTAGAGAAGGGATTTTTGATTTCGCAGGAGCCAGCTGTCCCCAAGAACATCCCCCTGGCGGGCCCCTCTTCGTCTCATCAAGCAGCAGAGGACGAAGGTGAGCCAGATCGGCCGGAGGAAGGGTTCGGGGTTTTTGACTTAGTCTACCAATCCGAGGACCCTCCTGGTGACCTAGGTGACCCAGCCTTGTCCGAGGCGGAATTATCATTAATAGGCACCTCTTCTCAAGCCGAGATGGGAGTCAAAAGAATACCTTTAACCCCCCTTCTCCAACTCCTCGAGGACCCACCAGGGAAGGATACCCAGGAGGCACCACAACCCAATGCTCCTCCTCCACCAGCTCGGCCCCTTACAATTCAAACCAGGTCATCCTCCACCAAGTCCCAACCACAATCCACCCGTTACGAACCTCCCACCTCCTCCCAACCAGCTCGGTCTCCTCGACCCGAAGGTGCTGATTCCAAGAGAAAGAGGAGCCCCAAGGGCAAGGACATCGGGGACGAGGGAAAATCCCAACCTCCTAAGGAGAAGGATGAGACTCCGCCCACAAAACAACCGAAGATCGGACCCCAAGGCAGAGGCAAAGGACCCGCAGTTCAAACCTCTCAAGGCAAAGGAAAAGGAATTGATTCCCAATCCCCTCCGAGCGCCTGGCTTCCTGCCCCAATGCTTCACGGGGGTCCATTACTGGAAACTGCCTCTCTGAGGGACCTTGGGGACGGCGAGGGTGGATACGTGGCAGATGCATTAGGGAGAACCATGCTACTCCCTAATGACATGGAAGAGCTGAAGAGAATGAGGATGCAGGAGGTTTTTCTCAGTACTAAGAGATACTTGGGCATGGTAAGATTTCTTGAAACCTAACACTTTACTAATTCTTGTCACCAGTTTGTCACTCACTACACGTTCATGTTTCTTGACAGGCTCTCCAGGCAACCTATAGGATGGAGGAAGAAGTACATGACAGGAGTAAGGTGGCCGAGAACGAACGCAAGAGGCGCATAACGGCCTCAAAGACTCTCGAAGCTTCTGAAAAGGAACTTGTCAAAGTCAAGGATGACTTAACAATGACCACTCGCGAGAGGAATAACGTCTCGGCGGGCCTTGCTAGTGCCCAAAAACAGGCCAAGGACCAAACCAAGCGCGCAATTGAAGCCGAGGACCAGCTGCAAATAGCCAGAACTCTGATCGAGGATTTAAATAAGCAGCTGGCCACGGCTCTGCATGAGAAAGGAGTGGCAGAATATGCCCGTGATGAAGCCGTAAGGGCAAAGCAGGAGGCCGATTTTGCCAGGAATGAGGCGGAAGCTGCCAAGAATACGGCCGAGGACGATGGTTACAACATGGGAGTAGCTGAGACCCAGGCCATCCTTAAGGCGCAGATCCCTGGTGTGTGTAGGTTTTATTGCTCCCAGGTTTGGGAGGAAGCATTGAAGCGAGCTGGGGTGGATGCCTCATCCGATTTGTGGAGGGCGGAGAGCATATTCTACCCGGCAGCCATCCGCGAGGCCACTTCGACCAGCCCCGCGGCTACTCGTGATCAGCCCGAGGAAGAGATCACCCCGTTGGAAGACTTGCAGGCCAGCGGTTCTTCTAACAAGGCGCCCAAAGAAGGAGAACTTCAGGATGTGACAGTGATATCCCAGCACATGGGTTCTGAGGCACCTAAAGAGGTTGCCGAGCCCGTGGCTGGCATTCAGGTGCCTAATACAGAGGAACCCACCATACTTGCAGAGCCGTCACAGGCCACTTCCCTTGCTGTGGTTCCCCAGAGTACCAGTGCTGGTCCTGTTCAGCCTTCCCCAGAAGGGACCATCCTTCCAGGCACCGAAGCTGAATCTGCTCCCATTTCCCAAAATGTTACCGACAAAAAAGCAGAAAAGTAGAAACCTTCGTTGGGCTTTTTTGTATTCGTTTCTATTTGAACGATTAACTTGTTTCTTTTCCTTTCACAAACTTCCTAATTTATTGATGGCTTACAAGCATTTGAACATGTATATATGAAATCTTGCTTTTCCTTTTTCCTTCTGATTACATCGTTAACCGCCCTAGTTGACGCGCACTATTTGCTTATGAACTCTGCGCTGATTTATTTTAACATGTACAAATAGCTATGCATGTAATACATTCATCACCATGTTCCCCGAACCCTAATTTGCTTGCGCCCACAAAGGCCTTAGATTTATTCCTAACCTTTGTCTTACGAAGATATAAGCACCATTTTTAACGTTACGCATAATAGTTAAAACTCGCTTAGTGCCTGGTTTTCCACATCCAGGTAGTTGGTTTCCCCTGAGGCTTGAGTCCGAGGACCATGCAATGCCTTGGTTCTGTCCAAAACCTAGTTTTCCACATCCAGGTAGTTGGTTTCCCTTGAGGCTTGAGTCCGGTGGACCATGCAATGCCTTGGTTCTGTCCAAAACCTAGTTTTCCACATCCAGGTAGTTGGTTTCCCCTGAGGCTTGAGTCCGGTGGACCATGCAAGGCCTTGGTTCTGTCCAAAACCTAGTTTTCCACATCCAGGTAGTTGGTTTCCCCTGAGGCTTGGGTCCGAGGACCATGCAATGCCTTGGTTCTGTCCAAAACCTAGTTTTCCACATCCAGTTGGTTTCCCCTGAGGCTTGAACCATGCAATGCCTTGGTTCTTTCCAAAACCTATTTCCACATCCAGGTAGTTGGTTTCCCCTGAGGCTTGAGTCCGGTGGACCATGCATGCAAAATGCCTAGTTCCATCCAAAAAACCTAGTTTCCACATCCAGGTAGTTGGTTCCCCTGAGGCTTGATCCGGTGGACCATGCAATGCCTTGGTTCTAGTTTTCCACATCCAGGTAGTTGGTTTCCCCTGAGGCTTGAGTCCGTGGACCATGCAATGCCTTGGTTCTGTCCAAAACCTAGTTTTCCACATCCAGGTAGTTGGTTTCCCCTGAGGCTTGAGTCCGGTGGACCATGCAATGCCTTGGTTCTGTCCAAAACCTAGTTTTCATTACATCCAGGTAGTTGGTTTCCCCTGAGGCTTGAGTCCGGTGGACCATGCAATGCCTTAGTTCTGTCCAAAACCTAGTTTTCCACATCCAGGTAGTTGGTTTCCCCTGAGGCTTGAGTCCGGTGGACCATGCAATGCCTTGGTTCTGTCCAAAACCTAGTTTTCTCATTGTGTGGGATCTTGGCTTTAGGGGAGTTAGCTCCTCGGCCAAGATCCTAGAGCTTATCCATACGGTTAACGTTGCTAAGCGCCTAGTTTGCTCTTTACGGGGGACATCGGCTTGAAGGGAGTTAGTTCCTCCACCCAGCCCCTAGTCAAGAAACATAGTCCCTAACAGAACTTTATACTAGAACTCTATAACCGACGGTTAGATATAACGAAGAAACTCTATCGACCCACTTCCTATACCAACACACAAGCCTTTCCCACAGACGGCGCCAATTGTAAGGACGCGATTCGTGGCGGACCGTAACGGTGTCGGGTTCGCACGTGAACAGGCCCCTAACAATATCATTTGTAGAGCGTGGGTTTGGAAGGCTAGGCCCTGGTTGACAGGCGGTGGGTTTTCGCGGTGTTCGTGCGAGCTTAAGTTTCCCTACACCCCTGGAGTCTTTCTCCTGGAGGTGGGCTGGGAGGCTCTGGTTTCTGGCCATTTTTCCCAACCCCTCTATCGGTGCACCTCCCTTTTTATTATATAGTCCGTCTTGGCTGATCCTGGCCCTCCACTTGTAGGTCAGGCAGGAGCTTATTTCTGTATCCATCCCATCAACCGTCCCGTCTAACTTTCTATTAGTTGCAAGGATCGACGTTTGCACCGCCCAAACGTCTTTTCCCATTAACCAGCTCTGGGTATTGGCAGGTGCATTTACTGAGGGGGGTGGGACGCACTTCCCTTGGTCCGAGTTCACACCCTGCTTCCCTGTGGGCCCCATTCCGTTCACATCCCCTTGAGGGGGCTGTTTGGGGATTGCCTACACTGGGGTGTTGGTCTTCCCGCTGAAGCTATGGAATGCCGAGGACAGGGTAAGTTCTCAGCCGTTCCCCTTGCTACCTCGGCCGCCGAGCACTCGTCTTCGGCACGGGCCCTGGGCCCAGATAAAGTTTGGGCCGGGCTGCAGAACTCTCGGACCCACAGTAGGTAAGTCAAACCTAAATTGCAATTGTTTTGTCTCGTAGATTTGCAACGCATTAGATTCTCTGTAATAGATTCTATTATTTATTATTATTATTATTATTATTATTATTATTTTAAAGAGGTTATTAATTGGCTTTCCGCTTCATCACCAAAATCCATATGTTGATTTGCAACTTTATTCTTATTGTTTTTATATTTTTTGAGATAAGTAGGTAGTAGGAACATGGGAGGTGGGATTTGAACTTTTAACCACAAATATGGAGCACTGCAAAAGTTGTCATTACCATTAATAAAATTGTAGTTTTACCAATAGTGCTATCACAACATACAGGTCCATGTTTGAAGCTGGACGCCGATCTTGCAAGTACCCTATACAATAGTAGACAACATCAAGAGTTTAGCAACCAAAACATAGAAATTTTCAAAATCCAAAAATTCAAAACTTTAAAGGAAATAAACCCAAGCTAGTTGCCAGTTGCGAGATCAACTGTCTTGAGCAATTTTCACCAACTTAGTACCAAACCCATTATAACTAAATCCCACAAAATACAAGGAAATAAATTAGTGTAATTACAACACTTTTTGTTATGGAATAAAGTCAATATAAATGTTATGTAAAAGCCATAATTTAACAAAAATATAGCTAAAGACTCAAAAATAACTTATGCATCAGTCTCCTTAGAGTACCCGAAAATTTTAGAAATGAATATATATAGTTCCACACTAGTTCTGTGAGAATTTGATGAAAATTGCATTGTATTAACCAAATGAAAAAACTGTACAAGCAGTGGTATTTATACAAGCTTGAAGTGTAATTGACTTCCTAACTAACCCCAAATTATATGGATCTATTCCCTCCAAAACTAACAATATGAAATACACCTATCAGCTACTTACACGTGTCCATAAATATCACTACTGTTTACTACCACTAAACTACCAGTAGCATAAGGAACTTGTATATTTTTAGACCCCTGTAAAACTAGATTGTTTAACCTAATTAATTAACCAAGTGAATACTTAGGTTCATTATTCAGATCTAGGTTAAAACAATAACAATCATATCATGTAAAGCAACAGAAATATAAAGAACACATGATATGATAACCCAGAAAAACCAAATCGGTAAAAAACCTGGGGAGGATTTAACTTAACTATCCTCAAGGAAAAAAGCAAATCCATTATGAAAGAATTGAAGTTTGTACAATAGAATTTATACCACTAACATTCTATTGCTATATCGAGTAGAAAACTTACTACCACGACCCATGATAGCTCCGAGTCCACGGACTACTTCTTTCTTTTGGTCTTTGCAAAGCACAAACACTCATGTTTGTGACTTTGAGATCCCACTCAAAGGTTTAGCAACACAAACTCTCTTGTTTGTGACTCCAAGACCACCCTTGAAGGTTTAAATCATTAGCACCTTTGATGACTAGAGAAGGCAGTAACTTCTACAACACCGAATCTTGAGATTCTTCAGGTAATAACATCGGTAGAAGATATGAGAGAGCTTTTTAGGAACAAAACCCTAAATACAAAAGAGGCACACTCTTCTCTCTCTAAAAAACCTTATAAAAACGTGCTTAGGGTTTCCTTTATATACTAGGAGAGATAGATCAGAAACCCTAATCCTTAATGGACTTGAACTGCTGTTTGGACTTAATTAAAATTCTGCAAATACGACTTTCGATCTGTTGAGCTTGTCTTTCGATCAATCGAACCAGGCAGATTATGAAATCTTCTTCCTACAGCTTGTATGTTCTTAAATCTTGACTTGAATCACCTTCAGCATTGTCTAATAGTACCTATAGACTCTAAGATCTATATCTAGACAAGTTTGTGTTCACAATTTGCCAATTGTTCTAAACATTTAGAACCTAACAGAACTACAAGACAGAAATATAGGTTGTTTATACATAACCAATAACTGGTTCTTTGTGCTTGTCCTGCTCAGATTGCAACTTGTAGCTTGAAGCTTGAAGCTGATCCTTTTAATACTCCCCCTCAAGAGGAACAAGGGATTGTATATTCATCAAGTTCATCTTGGACAACAAATGACGGAACTGTTGTGAATTTAGAGTTTTACGAGATACATTAGAATATGAGAGAGAGAGAGAGAGAGAGCACAAGCAAAGCCACCCTCGATTTGAACAAACTTGTCCTGGCCTTTAGGAGGATCACCATGGAGAGCGAGGACGTTTTGGAGACCATTAACCTTGATGGTTTGAAGAGCGTGATCGATCTTCTCAACAGGCATGTTGGTACAGGTGAGATGCATCATGGACTCGACGCAAATCATGTTCTGCATCTTGTTAGCGATGTCGAGAGTGAGATCGGCGGTGGAACCATCGGCTCCCCAAGTGATGTCGCAGAATGTGGGGTTATGAGCCACCATATGCTCCATCCTCTCGAACAGGTCGTCCAACCCTTTCCCTCCTTAATTTAGAGGAGGAAACTGTGCTGCATGAGCAACCTATTCTCAACCAACTAGACGTTAGTTTGAACAGGGAAAATAATCAGAATCAGATGGAAGCGACTCCACTTCAAGTACCATCTAACCAATTGTTTTCTGTGGTCAATTCCTTTCCTGAACCCCAGGTACAACCTTAGGTGAATTCTGAATCTCAATTCCTTCAAAAAGTACTACCTAATCAAGCCACTAGGGGTATACCTAGGGTTAACTATGAACCTGTTCTTAGTTCCAATCCTAAGTATCCCATGGGCAACTATGTATCCTACCACAGACTATCAAAATAAAGTGAGTTATTTGCGAATCAATTATCTGTTGTATCTATTCCTACTAACATGCAGGAAGCTCTAGGAGATCCTAGGTGGAAGGAAGCTATGAATGAAGAAAAAAAGAACTCAACTTGGAAAGTTGTCGAGCTGCTTGAAGGAAAGAAACTTGTTGGATGTAGGTGGGTTTTCACAGTCAAATACAAGGCAGATGGAACCATTGAACGATTCAAAGCTAGACTAGTTGCCAAGGGGTATAGTCAAACTTATGGAATTGACTACATGGAGACATTCGCACCAGTAGCAAAAATCAATACTGTTTGTATTCTTATATCCTTGGAGGTGAATCTTGACTGGCCATTGCACCAATTTGATGTGAAGAATGCCTTTTTACATGAAGACCTACAAGAAGAAGTATACATGGAGTTGCCCCCTGGATGTAATATGCAGTTAGAAGGTGGAAAACATGTCTGTAGATTAAAAAAGGCCCTATACAATCTGAAGCAATCTCCGAGAGCATGGTTTGGAAGGTTTACGAAGTCAATGAAGGCTTTTGGATACAAGCAGAGTAACTCAGATCATACTCTTTTTGTGAAGCATAAAAAAGGAATGATTACTTGTCTCATTATGTATGTTGATGATATGATAGTAATGGGAAATGATTCAGAAGAAAGGAGAGCATTGTAAAACCATCCAGCCCCAGAATTTGAGATGAAGGACCTTGGTCCATTGAAATACTTCCTTGGTATTGAAGTGTCAAGATCAAAGGAAGGTGTCTTTCTATCTCAACGAAAATATGCCTTAGATTTACTAAGTGAGATTGGTATGACAGCATGTAGTCCAGTTAGCACTCCTATGGAAGAAAATTTGAAGCTAGGCATATATCCGAATCAAGTCCCAACCAACAAGGAGAGGTATCAAAGATTAGTTGGGAGACTGATGTATCTTGCACATACTCAGCCTGACTTGGCATATGTATTAAGTGCCGTGAGCCAATTCATGCATTCTCCAAGCGAAGAACATATGAATGCAATTACCCACATTTTGCGCTACTTGAAGTCATCTCTAGGGAAAGGGATTATGTTTAAAAAGGGGAATAATCTGGATGTCAAAGGATACACTGATGCAAATTGGGCTGGATCAATCAAAGATAGGCGGTCTACAACAGGATATTTCACTTTTATAGAAGGAAATTTGGTCACTTGGCGAAGCAAGAAGCAAGCTGTAGTTGCTCTATCTAGTGCTGAATCTGAGTTCAGAGGAATGGCTAAGGCAATATGTGAATTATTATGGATCCGTAATTTATTAAAAGATCTGAATATTAAGCATGATAGCCCAGTGAAGCTCTATTGTGATAACAAGGTAGCTTGTGATATTGCCCACAACCCAATTCAGCACAATCGAACCAAACATGTGGAAGTTGATAGGCATTTCATCAAGGAAAAACTAGAAGCAAGGATCATTGAAACACCTCATGTCTCATCTCAAGAATAACTTGCTGACCTACTCACCGAGGCTGTATCAAGTCGAGCAGTTCATGATGGTCTTAACAAATTGGGAATGAGCGACATCTACGCACCAACTTGAGGGGGAGTGTTGAAGATTCTAGAAATAATTCCAAGTTGGTAGACTTCCGTATATAGATTGATTGTAAATATATATATTTCCTAGATTAGAGATATGCTCTACTGGCTCAGAGATTTGTAGTCCTAAACTTTAGCATTCCAATTATGTATAGTGGCTATTTATGCCCACAATATTGTAAAAAGAAAAGTATGAATGAAAACCAAGTTTTGACTCAATCGTTACATTGGGCAATTCCAATATCACATTTAACCGTACTTTTACATTTTGGCCCACCATTAAAGTCACTTTTTTACTTACTAATAAGCACTCATCACAATAGCAATTTTTTAAGAAAAAATGTAACTCTAGCATTTTCCTCATTTTAAAAGCTATTAAAAAAAATTTAGATCTAAAATCTAAAAAAATAAAAAAAAAAAAACCCAAAAAATTAGCCCAACCACAATAATTACTTTTGTCCACACACACACACAAATAAAATAAAATAAAAATCAGCTAGAATTATTTTGGTATCTTCCATAAATCTTTGAATATACCAATTAACTTCTTACGCATCACCCTTGATAGCTCCCATCACGTTCAGGGCATGCCTCCTTGTAAAATAATGTAGTTGAGGTCACTTTCTTGATGTTAATATTTTTCTAATTAACATTAATGTGTGAGATTAATAGGGATATTTATTTATTTATATATATTATAGACACGTTTGTTTCAATGACTTGGAACTTGGAAGTGTTGTTTTATGTAAAATCATTGGTTGATTGGGTTCTCCAAGTTGGATTAGGATATATGACTTTAAGGGTCATCAAATAGCCCATGACCCATGGGCTGGCCCAGTAGCCCGCTAGCCCACCAGGCTAATGGGCAGCCCAGCCCGGTAATATTGAAGCCCGTGGGCAGCCCAGTAGCCCAATGAGACAGGCTATGGGTTGGTTTCTTTACCCATGGGCGCCCGTGGGCCGGCCCGTTAGCCCAGCCCAGTAGCCCGACCCGTTAGCCTGACTCATTGCCCAAAATTTATAACAAAATAATTTGGGGGTTGGGTGGGTGAGGGATTGAACTTTAGACATTATAAAAACTTTAAGACCACACACCTAACCACTAAATACTTGGAATGATTGTGATACAATATGCATAATAAATATATATTTTGGTATTAGTCTAGTAGCTTTGATTTTTAAAACAAAGTTACTAAGATGACTGTTGCCCTACCTCTGTGCCTCTGGAAAGAAAGTCATTCTTTCCTTTGATAAATTCCAATTCTTTCCTTACAAGTTACAATTATAGAAGAAATTCCTTAAAAAAAAAAAAAAAAAAAAGCTTACTGTTGGTTGGAAGAAATTCTTTCCTTAATGAGTTGATATTTGATTCTTCATATATTTCCTTTAAGAATTGATATTTTATTCTTCAAATATTTCCTTTAAGAGTTGATATTTAATTCAATGTACTTATTTATTCTTATCAATAAAAGTTAATTAATCTTATTTTAGTACCTTTTTAAGAGGTATGTCTTAGTATTTTTTTTAATAGAATCTTTTTAGTAGATTTAATTGTTCAATTTGATAGTTTGTAATAATATATAATTATAATTTTTTTGGTTAAATTTTTATAACCCCATTGAAGACTTGTTAAAAATACCCATGGGTAGCCCATTAAACCCACCTCACTAGCCCAGCCCGCTAAAGCCCAAATGGGCATTGCCCATGGGTAGGGCCATGGGCTAGGGTTTTTCCATCCAGCCCGGCCCGACCCAGCCCATTGACTAGTCAACAGCCCGTTAAGCCCAGCCCATTAGACCCATGGGCCAAGTAAAAATGGGTCGGGCCAGCCTGGCCCGGCCCATTGACGAGGCCTATATGACTTGTGTTTATGTTTGTCCATTTTTTTTGGGGTCAAAAGATCTTAATAATTTGTTTATTTTCTATGGGGTTGAAATGTATTTTGTTTATGTACATAATGAATTGGTGATGATGTTTTGTATTGTTACTCCAAGAAAATTTATTAACAAAATTAATGAAAACTAAACTTGACTTTTATAGAGATGAATCATAGGGATGCACTGTGTTTTTTCATGCTCTGTTTAGTGGCTTGAGAAGAACAAGTAAAATTAATCTAAAATCTAATGGGATATGCACGACTATAATGGCTTCTAAGGGTTCAACTATGTGTATTGTGGGGAATCTGTTATTATAATAAAAATAAATGGTGATGGATTGTGTTTGGCACTCAAATCATCCTTTATAATAACACAGGATGATGTTCATTTCATAATATACAAGAATTCATATTCTGATGATGACAATTTTTTTTCTTTTTAAATCTACTTAAAAGAGGTTTACTCTTTACTCCACTAATAAGCCTCTATTCAGCCTAATCAATATTTACCTTTGGTTTCAAGGAAGAGGTTAGAAAATGTGTGGCAGCCTAATCAAACTTAATACAAGGCAACCAAATCCATTATTTTAAGTTGAAACTTAATAATGGACTGTGTGTTTCTTTTGGTTGGGGCTTTTTTGATGTTGACCTCATCGGTTTTAATTTTGGCTTGCATTATGCAGCTGACATAATGAGGTTATGGGTTTGCAACTCACAGCTGATATATATGATAGGTGATTTGCTTTCGATTTTTATTCACTACATATGAGATTTTACTGGTTTATATGGAGATCAATTTCTACAAAATGGAAGTGTAGAACAAAGTCAGCAGAATGCCAGCATAGTATCACATTAAACGTCCCAAGTCTCAAGCGCTGCAAGTCCATCATTGTGTTGTTCAATCAAATTAGCAAAACGCAAAACGCCATTTGTCTTTCTTGGATATTTATTAGAATTAAAAAAATAAAACCAATCTTGAAATTTTTATATAGTAACGTTTTCTTTCTCCATCAAATCAAAAGTGACAAATAAGAAGTACAATAAGTAATGGTTACATAAGTAGTCATCTTTGGCCATGGTCCATCAATTTCCTTGGAAGCAACAACAACTTCTCAATTTATGTCTTCAGCATCCGCTTCAATAACATTTTTTTTTTCTATGTACCTTCAACAATATAGACATCACATCCCCTGCCCCTGGGATCCAATGTCAAAAAAAGTTTTGCCTAAGGTCAAATGTAGCCATAGCATAACTTGCAATATACATTATAATAACTTGCAATTTGGAGAGCAGCTTGGTGCATTTCTCAATTTGACGAATCACTCTCAGTTTGCTATTGCTCACGCCAAGAAGCTAATACTTGTTTGCAATGTTTACAAAGTAATATTGTCGATATATAGAGGATATTTAAGGAATTAATGTGATTGTTGTTTAAAATACAACATTTACTCCAATAAAAAATAAAATAAAAAATAAGAAACCTACATTTACTATAAAATAAAAATAAAAATAAAAAGCTCGAAGTAGCTTCAATTTGAAAATGCAGATTTTTGGCATTTTAAAAAAGCAAATTGTATAACTGCACACTCTTAGTACGATGGTCACTCTACAAGTATAAATGTATATGGAGTGTGAAGGGTAAAGATCAAGATTCAAGAAGGAACTTCACACACATATATACAAATTAGGTTAGAGTAGAACTTCTATTTTGTATAAAAAAATAATATTAATAATAATAAAATGCAAATTGTTTGAAATTGTAGGGCAAATACAAATCACTTTGTGCTTTTTCTTTGGAACAGGCTTTTAGCCCGCACAATTACGGGGCCAAATGCACCCATTGACTTGTGCTCCTGACAAACAACTTTTTGTCAATTAATTGCCGGCTTATATTCGTAGGAGAGAGATATGCACATATTCTCATCCACGTAATTCACCTTTTTCGCTCACTTTCAATATTGATTTGTGTACCGTGAATTTTGGGAGAAAGTATCGTACACGTCGGGCCTATATGACATACCTCCACATGTGGGATTAACACACGAGAAATTATTAGATACACCAGAAGCATTGATAACGTGATCCTTTCAATCAATGAGACAATGTTATTTATATAAATGTGTGAGTAAATTTTCTAATCAATATAAAAAATAAAAAATAAAAATTACTAGGTAATGTCACATTTACATAAATAATAGCATTTTATTAGTTGGAAGGTTAAGGAGGACCATGTTTGCCATCCTCCTGGTGGACCTAATAATTTCTCCTAACTAACACAAGAGTTTCTCGAATTTTTGGTTTTCTTTTTGTTCAAATTCATTATCCAAGTAGGCCTATTCTTTTTTTTCTTTTTTTTGATAATAAAGTAGGCCTATTCCTTTAGCCACCTAAGCATTTTCTTTTTTGAAAGACATTTCTTGAAGTGCGATGTGTGAGATGGAGATCTAGGTATAATAGTTAGATCTGATAAATTAGTTGGATTAGGTCAGGTTCTATTCAAATTAGCGTTAGAAATGGGTTGTTCCTAAGCATATTGTGAGTAGGTTTGGTTGATTAGTAGGTTCTAGTTATTTTAATTAGTAAAATCTCTAATGGTTGAATAAGAGATTTGGAATACACCAAAAATTGATTAGTGATTTGGTCTGATGATAAAGAGTTATTATTAGAAGTAGACGCCATAGATTGAAACTCTTTTTAAAAAAAAGAAAAGAAAAGAAAAAGGACCGATTGATCGGTTAGAAGTGTACTCATATTTTTCACATGCTGAAAAATAATAATAAACTAATATTTTATGATATTGTCAATAAGGAGATGATATTTTAGGAATTTACATGCTAAGAAAAGGCATTGCGAAGACCATCGTTGTTTAAACTACAGGGTTTACTCAAAAAAAAAAAAAAAAAACCCTAGTGGTAGCTTCTATTTGAAAATGTAATTTTTTTTTTTTTTTGAACCATTGAAAATGCAATTTTAACTTTTGCATTTTCAAAAATGCAAATTGTTAGAAATCGTGGGGCCAATACAGGTCACTTTGTGTTTTTCTTTAAAAATAAGCATTTAGCCCACACGATCATGGGGCCAAATGCACCCATGATCATATTATTTTTGCCTTCCTTTCAATACAAGAGAATAAATCACAAAATGCTCAACAATAAAAATTAAATAATACATATATTCTTAACTACACAATTCAAAAATCACAAATGATATCATCACAAAAAAAGAGCAAAAAATATATATTAAATGTCGTGGACCATGTCAAGTTATCAATGTAAAATAATTATAAAGTTTAATTACCTAAAAGGAAAACTAAATTTAAAAAGTTAAGAATAAAACATAAATATTAGATAAAGAAATATAAAGAAAATATTTAATATGAATTGCATCTCAATATACTCAACATTAGTAAAAGATCCAAAAATGAAAATATTCATGTTAAAGTGTTGCACCATAATTTACCTCCATAGTTTTTCAGAGTTCACTAGAACCACCAGAATCCTTATGTGTTCTATAAGCGCACGAGACCAAGCAAGTTAGAGATTTATAAATGCCCTAATCTCATTCTAAAATATACTTCGCTGTTCAAAGTTAGAAACCAACAAAGACATGACCTTGGTTGGGTTTTTTCTATTTTGAAGTTAGTCGAATGGGGACAAGCCACAATGGTTGATGCAGACAAGTTCTCATTAGCTAATACTGTACTTGATTTTTCTTTTTTTTCTTTTTTGGTAATCAACTGTACTTGATTTTTCCAACAAGACATTTATGTTACTCTCTGAAACTATTTTTTTCTTGATTTTGTTTTTGTTTTTAGTTGACAAATCCAAGAGTAGGATGAGTCAAGTGACTCAGGTCATATGAAGCAGTTATCAATTCTTGAATTTAGGCCCAGACCCTGACCGGAGCTCTGCCCGACAATTACGAATTGAATTTGCAATTGTTTCGGGGCCCTTATATGACTCTTCTCATTTAGAAATTTAGAACCTGTGCTACCGACCAGTGGCCATTAGTGGTTATTAATTTTTTTCTAGGTATTTTTTTATTTTTCATTTTTTTTTAATAATAGGATAAATAGAGGAGATATTTGAACTCTGATATTTTATTTAGAAACATTAAAATATACCAACCAATTTAGTTATGTGGGGGTAAAAGTTCATCAGTCAATGGTGGGCCTTGGCACCCATGCGGGGCCCAACCATGACAAGAAGTGAAGACATGGCCAGAGGACTTCCAGCCCAACCCTGTTGGGCCGGGCCGGGCCTGTTTAAGAGGCGTCCGAGGAGGAATGTCTCCTCGGACGCATCAAATAGGAACCCAACGCGCGCCCTTCACATAGTGGGAAATCATCCCAGACCGAAGGAAATGCTGGATGCGCAGGGGGGCAACCACAACTGCCGCATTAAATGCAAGGAAGCTACTTTTCCAGCCGCATTAATGTGGAGAGGACAGGAGAACAGTATTATCTTGGCCAGTGCAACTCACAGAAAAGGAGGATGATGTCCTATGGGACAGGCACTCAAGTAGAGGCCTAGATGATCAACAAGTGTAGGGTCATCATCATCCGAAGGATGCTATATAAGAGAAGAAAACCCCCATGACCAGGGGATCAAGAGGGAGAGAGCAAAAAGTAAGGAAAAGAGAGAGAAGAAGAAGAAGTTCTGTAAGAAAAGCCTAAGTTGTCGTTCCATGAACTGTTATCCCAGGAAACTTAATGAAGCGTTCCCACGTTCAAATGGTTGCATGGCTTACTAACCATTACGTGCACTCCGTCTTGACCTAGTTCTTCGACCCACTCTCTACAAATTCATTGTCGAGGGTCTTTTGGGCCAGAATCGCCTGCTTACTGGGCCTGGGCCCCAAAATCTGCCCTTACAATTGGCGTCGTCTGTGGGAAGAATTTGCGTCTCGACAAGTGAACAGTAAGAAATGGAAGGATCAGGCCCGCACTAAACCGGACATGCAGATTCTCAACGGCAGGACAATTTTTTAAATGTCGAACGAGGGAACGACCAAGATAACCAACGAGAGGGAAGCGTGAACACCTCTCATACGAGTAAAAGTCGTTCAAAGGGGAAGGATCATGCATCCCGTGAGAAAGACGATCGAAGGGCTTTACGAAAAGAGATTGACGACTTGAAGAAAAAGCTGCACCGAGCATAGCAGAAACGTCCTTTACCCTCCTCGGGCTCTAGCAGTGGCGAGGATAATGAATACCGGCGAAGATCAAGAACCCCTCCAAGCGAGACCTTTTCCTACGAGGAAGAGAGACCTCGTAAATGCAGCCACAAGAACCCATCTTACCAAGGCCTGGCCAACGATGCCATGAGTAAGGCCCTGGATCGCATCTCCCAGTCGCCGTTTATACGTAGAATAGAGAGGGCAGTGCTTCCTCGGCGGTTCCATCAACCGACGTTTGCCATATACAATGGTCGGTCCGACCCAGTGGAGCATGTGAGCCAATTCAATCAAAGGATGGCCGTCCACACCAGGGATGAGGCGTTAATGTGTAGGATATTCCCATCTAGTTTGGGACCCATGGCGATGAGATGGTTCGATTCCCTCCAGCCGAATTCCATAGATTCCTTTAAGCAGCTGACGCAGGCTTTTGGTTCTCGTTTTATCACCAGCACTAGAGTCCCTCGGCCCCTCGATTCCCTCCTATCCCTGTCCATGCGGGAAGGAGAGACGCTGAAGGCCTACTCGGATAGATACTGGGAAATGTACAATGAAATCGAAGGGAAAAATGAGGATGTCGCCATCAGCGCATTCAAAAGGGGCTTGCCGACAGAGCATGGCTTAAGAAAGTCCCTCACTGGAAAGCCAGTCACCAGCGTGCACCAGCTCATGGATCGAATTGACAAGTACAAAAGGGTCGAGGAGGATTAGCAGATGGGGAAGGGTAAAGCGAAGGTCGTCCCTCAGGAGAGGAGGGACTTCAGGTCGGAACGGTTTAACAACAGTAACAGGCCGAGAAGGGACTATATAGAGCAATCTGGATCTACTGGGGCTCAGACAGTCCATGCTGTGTTCCGAGAACCTCTCCACAAAATCCTAGAGAAGGTGAAGTATGAGCCTTTCTTTCAGTGGCCGAACAAGATGGCTGGCGATCCTTTGAAGCGTAATCAGAACCTATATTGTGCATACCATCAGGAACCCGGTCACACTACTGATGATTGCAGGAACCTGAAGAACTATTTAGACAGGCTCGTCCGAGAAGGGAAGCTGAGACATCTGCTGCATCGCTCGGAAGGATGGCAGGAACCATCAAACAATGAAACCAGACAAAGTGCGTTGAGGCCACCCATTGGCACAATTAATGTCATTCTCGCCGCACCTGGAAGGACAGGCCCTGTCCCCTTCAGGGTAATGTCAGTGAGCAATCTCCCGACTAAGCCAGATGACAGGGAACCCAAGAGGGTTAGAGTGAGCGCCACGCCATTGATTGGGTTCACGGAGGAAGACAAACAAGGGACTATCCAACCCCATGATGATGCCTTGGTCGTGACGCTCAGGATAGGAGGTTATGACGTCAAAAGGGTGTTAGTTGATCAGGGCAGCGCGGTGGAGATAATGTACCCTGATTTGTATAAGGGAATGAACTTGAAGCAGGAAGACCTGTTACCATACGATTCCCCCCTGCTCAGCTTTGAAGGAAAGGTAGTCATCCCGAAAGGCATGATTAGGTTGCCTGTGCAAACAGACTCGGAGGTGGTAGAAGTAAACTTCATTGTCGTAGATGCATATTCCCCTTACACAGCCATCGTGGCCCGGCCGTGGCTTCATACCCTAAGGGCTGTGTCATCAACCCTGCACCAAAAGGTGAAGTATCCATCGGGAGGTCAGATTAAAGAGATAATAGGGAACCAAGGAGTTGCTAGGCAATGCATGGTGTCAGCAATCTTGCGGCAGCAGGATCGCATAACTTCCACGTCGGCCGAGAGCGGCTTATAGCAATTAATGACTACGGTCCCAACTGCGGGCAGTGGAGGACCAGCCATGGATGCGAACTGTGAGGAGTTGGAGAAAGTACTTGTCGGATCTGACCCGGAGAGATTTTTTCAAATTGGCTCGGAATTGCCGCCCCAAGAGAAGTCAGCACTGACTGCCTTCCTCCGACAGAATTTAGACGTGTTTGCTTGGGACCCCTATGAGGCCCCCGGGGTTGACCCAGATTTCATCTGCCACCGCCTTAATGTGAACCCGGCCATAACACCTAAGAGGAAAGCTCCTCGACGACCATCGAAAGAACACACTAATGCCGTGATAGAAGAGGTTACGAGATTGAAGAAAGCAGGGGCTATCAAAGAGGTCTTCTATCCCAAGTGGTTAGCCAACACGGTGGTGGTAAGGAAGAAGAGCGGGAAATGGCGGGTCTGCGTAGACTTCACCGACCTAAACAAGGCATGCCCAAAGGATCCCTTCCCTATGCCCCGGATAGACCGGTTGGTAGATTCGACTGTCGGACATCCTAGAATGAGTTTTCTAGACGCTTTCCAGGGCTACCACCAGATACCCTTGGCCGCCGAAGACCAGGAGAAGACTGCTTTTGTCACCCCCGTTAGGAATTATCATTATAAAGTGATGCCCTTCGGCCTAAAAAATGCCGGGTCAACCTATCAGAGGATGATGACCAAGATGTTCGAACATCAGATGGGTAAAAACATTGAAGTGTACATAGACGACATGGTGGTTAAAAGTAAGCTGGCCCCCAACCATATTGATGATCTCGGGGACGTTTTTCAAGTACTAAGAAAGTATAAACTACGGCTGAACGTGACCAAATGTTCTTTTGGAGTGGGATCTGGAAAGTTCTTGGGCTATATGGTGACTCACAGAGGCATTGAGGCCAAGCCTGACCAAATAAGAGCCATCCATAACTTGCAGCCTCCTCGGAACCCTAAGGAAGTACAGAAGCTTACTGGTATGATAGTAGCGCTAAACCGTTTCATCTCGCGCTCAGCAGATAGATGCAGGCCATTTTTTCTCCTACTGCACAAGTGGAAAGGATTTGAGTGGAATGAGGAATGCGCTACGGCTTTCCAATAGCTAAAGGAATACCTCGCCCAGCCACCGATTATGTCCAGTCCCCAGGTCGACGAGGTTTTGTTTGTCTACATAGCAGTGGCTCCACATGCAGTAAGTCTAGTGCTGATCCGAGAAGACAACGGCACGCAGCGCCCCATCTATTACGTTAGCAAATCGTTGCAGGAGGCAGAAACCCGTTACCTTCCCCTCGAAAAGGCTATCCTGGCCATCGTACAGGCCACGAGAAAGCTGCCCCACTACTTTCAAGCACACACGATTGTGGTGTTAACTCAACTCTCCTTAAAATCCATCCTATGCAGCGTAGATTACACAAGTAGAATTGCAAAATGGGGAACTATTTTGGGCGCCTTTGACATTAGATACATGCCTCGCACCGCTATAAAGGGCCAGGTCCTCGCCGACCTGGTGGCAGAGTTTACAGAGCCTGCATCAGAGGGAAAGGAAGTGTCGGTTTTACTGGGGGCTGGTGAGCGGGTGAGCAACACAGTTTCCCCACATGGGCTCGCTTGGTGGAAAGCATACATTGATGGCGCATCAAACCAAAGGGGCTCAGGGTTAGGGCTTGTCCTGCTCTCACCTGAGGGGATAACCATAGAGAAGTCATTGAGACTCGGTTTTCCAGCCACAAATAACGAAGCCGAATATGAGGCGCTGTTGGAAGGGATGGGAATGGTCCGGAAAATGGGGGGGGGGAATCCGTAGACATGTTCTCGGACTCAACACTTATTGTGGGGCAGGTAAATGGAGACATGGAGGCAAAGGACGAAAGAATGCAAGAGTATCTAGTTCGGGTCAAGCACCTATAGACCCAATTTCATCACTTCCGCTTGACGCACGTACCTAGAAGTGGGAACACTCATGCCGATTCTCTTGCGACGTTGGCTACCTCCTCGGCTCAACCCCTACCTCGAGTCATTTTGGTAGAAGAGGTCCTCCGTCCATCAGTAGAAAAGGCCAATGGGAGTGGAATACATAACATCAGGGCAGGACCGAGCTGGATGGACCCTATCGTTCTATACTTAAAGCACGACACCTTGCCAGACGATAAGGTTGAGGCTGGCAAAATCAGGAGAAAGGCTACCCGATTCTGGTTATCGGAGGACTCCAAGCTTTACAGACGCTCGTTTTCAGGGCCGTACTTGCTATGCGTGCAGCCAGAGGCTGCAGAACTCATCCTGGAGGAGTTACATGAAGGAATTTGTGGAAGTCACACGGGGGGTAGGTCTTTGTCTCACAGAGCCTTAACGCAGGGTTATTAGTGGCCGAGCATGAAAAAGGAAGCCATGGATTACGTGAAGAAGTGTGACCAATGCCAGAGATTCGCTCCGAGCATACACCAGCCTGGTGGAAAGCTAAACCCGATGTCCAGTCCCTAGCCGTTTGCACAATGGGGCCTAGATATACTCGGTCCATTCCCCAAGGCAACAGGGAACAGAAGATTTCTTCTCGTCGGCACCGACTACTTCACCAAATGGGTAGAGGCTGAGGCGCTGGCAAACATTAGGGACGTCGATGTCAAGAGGTTTCTCTGGAAGAATATAGTCACCAGGTTTGGCACCCCGCACACCCTGGTGTCGGACAACGGGCTCCAGTTTGATAGCAAAGCCTTCAGAAGGTACTGCAGCGAGCTGGGAATTGTTAACCGGTATTCCACGCCAGCTTACCCCCAGAGTAATGGCCAAGCAGAAGCCGTCAACAAGACCATATTGAACGGACTGAAAAAGAGACTAGATGACTCAAAAGGAAGATGGGTAGAAGAGTTAGCCCATGTCTTATGGACATACCGCACCACGCCTCGTAGGTCCACTGGGGAAACCCCTTTTTCAATGACCTATGGAGCCGAGGCTGTCATTCCACTGGAGGTGAACTTCCCAACCCAGAGGACCACCACCTTTTGTCCTGCTACCAATGACAAACTTCTAGAAAAGAGCTTGGACCTCATCGACGAAAGAAGGAAAGGCGCGATGGTCCACCTAGCTAACTATCAGCGGAAGCTCAAGCAAGGCTACGACGCCAAGGTGAAGCCCAGGCCATTGGTACCTGGAGATCTAGTACTGAGGAAAGTCTTGGGCAATGCGAGGAACCCCGCATGGGGGAAGCTCGGACCAAACTGGGAGGGACCGTACCGCATCACTTCCGTAGCTGGCGTAGGAGCCTACTATTTTGAAGACTTGGATGAACGTGTAGTCCCACGCCCTTGGAATGTAAACAACTTGAAAAGGTACTGTTATTAATGAAAGATGTAATATTTGATGCCGTATTGCTGTGCAGTTACTTGATCCAAGAGTTAAACAGAACCCAAGTCCTGCCTGGCTCCTCGGACCACAGGCTTGGGGGAAATTAACCGCGATGTAATTCTCACCAAGAGCTAAACAGAACCCAAGTCCTGCCTGGCTCCTTGGACCACAAGCTTGGAGGAAATTAACCGCGATGTAATTCTCACCAAGAGTTAAACAGAACCCAAGTCCTACCTGGCTCCTCGGACCACAAGCTTGGGGGAAATTAACCGCGATGTAATTCTCACCAAGAGTTAAACAGAACCCAAGTCCTGCATGGATCCTCGGACCACAGGCTTGGGAGAAATTAACTGCAAAATAGTTCTCACCAAGAGTTAAACAGAATCCAAGTCCTGCTGGCTCCTCGGACCACAGGCTTGGGGGAAATTAACTGCAAATGGTTCTCACCCAGAGTTAAACAGAACCCAAGTCCTGCCTGGCTCCTCGGACCACAGGCTTGGGGGAAATTAACTGCAAAATGGTTCTCACCCAAGAGTTAAACAGAACCCAAGTCCTGCCTGGCTTCTCGGACCACAGGCTTGGGGGAAATTAACTGCAAAATGGTTCTCACCAAGAGTTAAACAGAACCCAAGTCCTGCCTGGCTCCTCGGACCACAGGCTTGGGGGAAATTAACCGCGATGTAATTCTCACCAAGAGTTAAACAGAACCCAGGTCCTGCATGGATCCTTGGACCAAAGACTTAGAGGAAATTAACAATTAAGTTATTCTTTGCCCAGTGTTAGACAGAACCTAGGTCTTGCACGGCTTCTCGGCCGCAGACTTGAAGGAAATAACCGCGACATTGTTCTCCCTAAGTGTTAAATAGGGCCCAAACCCTGACTGGCTCTTCGGACCAGGGGCTTGGAGAAAATAAGGTTCGCAGCCAATACATCTAATTATTAACTATCGTTCCATTCACGTATTCATTCACTTACGCTCGGTTGTCAACAGTTAGCGATGGAATAGACATCCATTCATAATGAAAAAAAAAAAAAAAAAGAGAGGTAAACAACAATATATGAAAGAAAATAACCTTTACCATTGAAATCTAAAAGCAGTTCTGTTTACAAACACTGGCGAGGCAAAACAAAACAAAATACAAAAATGAGACAAAAATCCTAAGCTAGTCTCTTAAGAGCCCTGAGCAGGAGTGGGCTGACCATCAGCTGCTTGGATCCCCGGGGCAACCTCTTTGGCCTGGGCGACGATCTCGTTGATGGAAAGGCTGTCCTCAGGTGGCTTGTCCTGCACGACCTGCTCATTGCCCCCAGCCTCGGGAATAGAAGAGTCAGTTGGGAGAGGCTCCTTGGTGGCATCCTCATCAGGGATTTCGCGTACCTCCTCTGGGAAGAAGATGTTCTCAGCCTTCCTGAGGTCAGAATCCGCTGGGACATCTGCCCGATCCAGGGCTACACCCCAGGACGTGGTGATGTATTCCCTGCAGACAATGGCTATCTCCTCGGCCAGCCTAGTCTCAGTGTCATGCACTGCACGCTCATATGAGGCCGCCACAGCCTTCTCAGCAGCCTCCCTGGCCAAGCGGGCCTCCTCCTTGGTCCTTGCAAGCTCAGCCTTGAGCGTAGAGACCGCCTGCTGCTCCGCCGTAAGTTTCTCCTCAGATTGGTGGAGCTTTACGCGCAGCTCCTCAGCTTGCTTTTCGGCAGTCTTAACGCCGGCCTCCGCGCTCGCCTGAGCCTTCTTCACCTCCTTTATTTCCTTATCCTGGCGCTCAAAATCCAGTTTAAGGTCGGCAGCAGCCTTCTCGGCGGCATAGCGAGACTGAGCCTCCTTATGCAAGTCCTTGCGAGCCTTCTTGGCCCATACCTCCGCAACAAAGATTTGTTGAGTGACCTGCGCCCAGAAGTAAATAAAACCCTATTAGAACACGACAATAATAGGGTGCATAATATGGGACGAGATAGAAAATTTTACTTACCATGGCCATGTCCCTCTTCAATGACATGAAGAGTTCTGGCTGACGAGTCTTTCTGAGCCCCTCCATATCACGAGGCAAGAGAAGAGGTTGCTGCAGGGCATCGACCAGGTATGATGCCTGCTCTCGTTGGGACTCCCATAGGGTAGCATCCCAGAGGATCGGGGCACCGTCCAACTCAATCTGCGGCGACCATGTTCGTTGCTCCCTACGAGTGGCTGCCTCGTCTCGGGTATCCATGGACCTAGTCCTCTTATCCCTGGACTCTTTCGTTTCCTTGCCTTTCTTCTGAGGCCTGGCCTTCTCACGGCCAATCTCTCCCTCCTCCGTTTCTTCTACTTGCCTTTTTCGCCTTAAGTTAGGCATAGCTTGCAGCGCCACGTCCGACAAGGGGGGAGGGAGAATAGGAGCAGGAGCCTTAGTGGCGGCTTGTTCCTTCGAGGCATCCTTAGAGGACTGCCCCTTGCTCCTGTTGGCTAGAAGACCCCTGAGACCTGTCCTCGGCTTCAAGTCCATCCCTTCTTCTTCAACTTCTTCGCTGGTGTCAACTTGCGCGATGACTAGACCAGTATCAGGAGCCGCTGAAGCACAGTTTAGATCGGCGTCGGAGTCTGATAGCTCTACTACCTTGGCCGACACCTCTCCTTCCTCGGAAAAATGGAACTGGTCTATTTGTTCTTCCAATGATGAATGCGAAGAACCAGCCTCCTCTTCCGGGATAACCACTGGGGGAAAGGCTCGTTGGGGAGGGAGCTGAACAGGAGGTAAGTCTGTTGAAGCAAGGAACCCTGGTATGGATACGTCAATGCGTGCCAATAGAGGACTACCAACCCTTATAGCTTGGCCGGGGTCCACCAAGGATCGAGTGAGAGGAACGTAGTCCAAAATCAGAGGAGCCGACCGTAAATGTCCGTCCTCACTCACGAAAATCTCAGATCGGAGGAGGAAATTTAGTGCTGGGACGTTGACAAAGCTCAGCTGAGGGGATGTTCGCTCTTTGTCTGCAAAGGCCGTAAAAGGGTTTGTTAGTCCGAGGAGGCATGCAACCAAACCAACAAGTTTAAAAAAGGAAAAGAAAGAAAGAAAAACAAAAAGGGGAGGAGAGCTCGAAACTAAGGTCCTCCCCACGGAATCTAATTCTATGACACCGCACCTGGCTCTCCTGCCTTAGTCGGACAGTGAAGGCCGTCATGCCATGGTCTGGAGACGATCAGATGGTCGTCCTTCAAGCCTTTGCTGGACTTGGGAAGACAGGATATCAACCTCACTTCGTCAGTCCTGGACTTTAAGTAATATGAGTCGCCGAGCTTATGGCATTCATAGAGATGAACCACGTCATGCCATGAAAGGCCGAGGTTCATCTGGTCGTTTAAGGCGTCAGCGCACCCCAGGATCCAGAACAGGTTCGCGGTGCACTGGTATGGGGTCAACCTATGACAACGTAGGTAGTCCCTAGTTATTCTCCCCATTGGAATCGTCATTCCTCCTTCCACAAAGGCTATCATTGGAATTGCGACTTCCCCCGTTTTCCTCTTGAAAAAAATTTCCTCCAGGTGGCAATACTCTAAACCTACCTCCGGTGGAATACGATACTTCGCCCTGAAGCCCGCCATACCGGCCGGAGTTTTTACCAATTTTTCAAGCCTACCCATCCCCTCTAATCCTAGACAACGTGAGGGCAGTCTGTCTAACGAAGAGTAACGAAGGAGAGGCGTACACTTACGGGTAAGGCGCTCGACGGAATCTTCAAGATAACGGCGGCGAAGGTAAGAACGTGCTGAAGGAGAAGGCTCTAAGGTGTTTTGAATACTGGAGTGTTCGTCAAGAGGGAGTTGAACAGACACACTCCGGCCTAGAGCAAATGAAATGTTGTCCACCGTTGATCCAGTCTCCAACCGTTGGATTGAGAGAGCGTAAAACTCCAAAAGCTGCAGTTACTTCCCCCAGGGTCAATAAATGCCTACAGCATTAATGAGGCACGTGAGGGCACGCCTCCGAACGTGCAAAGCAGGGATCCCCAGCGAACTATCCATTGGGTATCAAAACCCCACCTTTCCTCCTCGGATCGAGAAGAAAGAGCCGGAATTTTAAGGGGCTATTGTGGGGGTAAAAGTTCATCAGTCAACGGAGGGCCTTGGCACCCATGCGGGGCCTAACCATGACAAGAAGTGAAGACATGGCCAGAGGACTTCCAGCCCAACCCTGTTGGGCCGGGCCGGGCCTGTTTAAGAGGCGTCCGAGGAGGAATGTCTCCTCGGACGCATCAAATAGGAACCCAACGCGCACCCTTCACATAGTGGGAAATCATCCTAGACCGAAGGAAATGCTGGATGCGCAGGGGGGCAACCACAACTGCCGCATTAAATGCAAGGAAGCTACTTTTCCAGCCACATTAATGTGGAGAGGACAGGAGAACAGTATTATCTTGGCCAGTGCAACTCACAGAAAAGGAGGATGATGTCCTATGGGACAGGCACTCAAGTAGAGGCCTAGATGATCAACAAGTGTAGGGCCATCATCATCCGAAGGATGCTATATAAGAGAAGAAAACCCCCATGACCAGGGGATCGAGAGGGAGAGAGCAAAAAGTAAGGAAAAGAGAGAGAAGAAGAAGAAGTTCTATAAGAAAAACCTAAGTTGTCGTTCCATGAACTGTTATCCCAGGAAACCTAATGAAGCGTTCCCATGTTCAAATGGTTGCATGGCTTACTAACCATTACGTGCACTCCGTCTTGACCTAGTTCTTCGACACACTCTCTACAAATTCATTGTCGAGGGTCTTTTGGGCCAGAATCGCCTGCTTACTGGGCCTGGGCCCCAAAATCCGCCCTTACAAGTTACAATACTTTTAAGTTTTAAAAGTGTTAGAAGTTTTAAGTTAAAGGAGAATATTAGTGTACACAGGAGGACATAGTAGAAAAACATTTTTTTAAAAAAAATTTAAAATTTCTAATAATTAAGTAATGAAAAGGGAAAAGATATGTTTTAAGACCCTTCAGTCTTCTCATAAAAAAAAGAAGAAGAAAAAAAATCACTTAGAGTTCCTAGAGAACTCTACTATATTATAAGTTCTTTAAATCCTAATATTTATCTTTTGATAAATGATTAAGATTATGCCTTATCTCAAAAAAGAATAATAGCTAAATTTTTTTATTAAAATTATATTTAAAACATACTTAGAGAGAGAGTACCACATCATCGTATTTTGGAAGTACTTATTAATTTTCCTAAAAACATTTATAATCAAGGAAATAACCCTATGACCTAAAATAGAAAATACATAAAAATTCAAAATACATAAAAATTCAAACATTAACAACCAATAAACCTTTCTAAAAAAAACAACCAATAAAAATCTACCCTATAGTTGGTCCTACATCAAAATAGAAATAATGATGATCCAAATCCCTGGACAACTCTGTGAGTCTGTGTAGATGTTATAAACTGTTCGCATAGAAACTTGTCAACCTCTCCCCTTCATAAATTGGGGGCCTCATTCACCCAACTGACCAAAGGTTGATCCGATGCAGCTTTTGATTCGAAATGGAAAACTAGAATCTTAGCAGGGATCATATGGGCAAGCTGGTGTTAAGGAATGCCTAACTACAATCTAAAGATTGAAAATTACATGGATAAGCATTTGATTTACTAACCCTTAATCTAAACTTAAAGGCTATGTTACAAGATGGGAAGATGTTAGGCCAACATTCATATCATATCATCCAATATGTTATCAATCAATTTGCATGTTGAATTTAATGTGTGTGCATGTAATAAACCGTAATTTCATTTATTAATCATTGCATTTTGATTGAAAAATAAATTTTAGTGAGTGTGTGTGAATGGTGATATCCTAGATTCAAGGATTTGAGAGAATTATGAAACTAACATGTTTTTCATATTTTGGATGTGTATTTAAGATTAAAGCTAGTGTCATTCATGAATATATGATGAACAACCAAGAACATGTAAGAATCACATATGAACATTAAAGAATATCAAGAAAATATTCGAAGAATTTAAATAATCACTAGCATGCTTTAATCATAAATTCTCGTCATAGCAATATAAAAAACAAGTTAGAGAAATAGATTATACCTGCATGCAAGATCCAAAAGGTGGAGTCAAGAAGACTAACTCTACCTTGGTGGAAGTCCTAAGGGTGGAGTAGAGACGAAGAATTAGGAGAGGGAGAGTAAGGGGTTATTTGGTTTTTTTTTTTTTTTTTTTCATCACTCATCACTCTTCACTCAATTTTTGTTACTCATCACTCATCAGCTAAAATACTCCCCAAACCCCACCCGTTTAGCACCTAAACTCAATTCTGACCGTGGCTTTGTTTCAAAAAAAATAATAATAATAAAAAAAATTTAAAGTCAAAAGTTGCAGCTAGAATTTCCAAAGTTGTGTGTGTATTTAAAAAAATGTCATCATAACTCTGTTTCCATAACTTGAAAATACTTAAAATGTGTTTTCAGTTTCCATAACTCATTACTCAAAAATTGGAGAATTAAGTGATGGAAACAAAAACTGAAAACATCCCTAAACATACCATTCAACCATGGGACCCACATATTTTGAGTTATGGGTGATGAAAACTGAAAATACAATTATGCCCCTGAGTCTCATTCAATATCATAAGTCTTAAGAAGACCAAGATATGACAAAACTAACTCTACTTTAGTAGAACTCAAGAGGGGAGAAGAGATGATGTTTTTGTGTTCTTTAGAATGGAGAAGAGGGAGAGTTTATACAGTAGTAGTGAAGAAAATATAAATATAAGGGCATTTAATGAAGGTTGACAAATGATCAAAGAGAATCATGAACCTAGACCCTACTTTAGTATTTAGAGAAAGTTTGTACATTAAATTTGGAGGTTGGTGGAAGTGACAAACAAGCCAAATGTCTAATACCTCGGCTTTTCTTGTAGCTCATGTAATAGTTTTCAGAGTTAATTTCGAAAAATCATATCTTTCTTAATTCTAATTGGAATTGCCTCATTCTTGTGCTTAAATTAAAGCTCCCAATGTCTAGTTTCTAGAAATATTAACCTCACTTACAAATTCAAAATATTTTGAGAGAAATAAACAAAATGGTGAGCAAAGGTCATTTGTTGGAAAATAGTTTTAGCATAATTAACATTAATAGGCCCCAAATTAGTTTTCAATTAACATTAATAGGCTTCAATTATTTCCATTTTAGAATCAATCAGTTCCAAATTTATCTCAATTAAAAAAGATAATTACAAAAATTACTCATTGAATAATTAATGTTTAATTTAATTAATCAAGTGTGTGTGACCTTACCATAAGCTGTAGTCCTAGCCAATCAAATTATGATATGCAATTAATTTCAAATTGGTTATAATTATAACTAATTGGAATCAATTGTTTATAATCACATATAATTGAACTCAATTTGAGATAGTGCATCTCGTCCGTTAAAACTTGATTTGATGATAACTTTCAATCTGATGGTCCGTTTAAGGCTTATGAACAATCAATTTGATCGTTACAATGTCAAGATCATTTCGATAAAACAAAATTAAGGATCTAATGGTAATAATTAAGAAAACTATTTCCAAGGTGAAATTACTCTTTTACCTTCCATGTGAGGTTAAATGTGGGTTGCAAAATGAGGTGTCAACAACTTGATACTAACTTGCTTGCACATTGATCGACATGTTGTCAGAATTGCTCACTGGGTTGTTGCAAAGTTTGGACAAAGTTTACTCCCACCTAGTTGGATTTCATCCCACCTTCGGAGTTGGAAAGACTCTGGTTGACGTTAATAGTTTTAAAGTTAGCTTGTGTCAAATTGCTTTTATCCTTGTTTTTCTTTTCATTGTTCTCTTTTGAAAAAAAAAAACCAAAAAAAAATAAAACTAAATAAAAATAAAATAAAACAAAAGGAAAAAAAAAATTGTTCCTGTTTCTTTTTAGAAGATTTCTCCTAAAAAAGTATGATGTTATGATTCTCATGGAATTAAAATTGCTATTTTTAATTCAAAACATATAGCTTAATGAGGTGATGCTTAAACAAGTGGTTTCTTTGCAAAATTGGCTTCCATTGGGATACAGGGAGTTAGTGACTTAGTGCATATTATAACTTTTAGGGTTTTAGGCCATCACAAAATTAATCAACTTTTAAATAAATAATTACTTATTTAATTATGCTCTTGATTAAAATGATTAACATATCAAACAAGCATAGATCACATAGATAACAAAAATAATGACCTAGCTGGAAAATCAATAAAACTATCCGTTTCACAATAAAAAAACCTAAAGAAGATTTAACTTAAACAATCCTCAAGGCAATATATCCATTAATATAATTGAAGTTTGTACAATAGGGTCTGAGTCCACAGGCTCTTCTATTCATGACTATTGCACATGATCTCTCCTATTCGTGACTCTGAGATCTCCACTCAAAGATTTGATTAACAACTGTAGTTAATTGACTGCAACAACTTTGTTTTATAACTGGATCTGATGTTTGCATGTAGTGATAAACTCTAGATTTGTGTAGTGTACTAAACATAAACCTATTATATCTTCAAAAACATGCTCTAAGGTTTGTATTTATATGTACTTAAGATCCATTAAAACCCTAAATCAAACGGCTGATAAAAGAAGTTGAGAATCAATTCTGCCTGAGTCTCGATCAGTCGAGACATGCAGTTTGACTGGTCAAAGTAAGTGGATTTCAACCTGTTGAGCTGCAATCGAATTACAATATTCCAGCTCTCTCATTTTTGCAATCTTGAGTCTTCATCTAGTCTAAACTTGATTTGTATTATTCCAAGGATTAATCCAACACTAATCAACTAGACAAACTAAGTTATAAAATGTTACACACTTACATTTGTTTTTGCCAATCTAAAAATATAGACTACATAAATTATGATTAAATGATATCATGTTAAATTACTAAATGTCCCCAAAACTTAAACTATTAAGAAATGATAAAAATTTATTTGTTTAACCATAAATCTAACACCGCACTAGTAATTCTAGCATATTTTCCATGCACATTGCATAGTTGATTTTACTCACGACTTCTCAGTAAATGCTTATGTTTCCACTTAAATAATGTTAATGATAATAATGAGAGTCAAACTCTTTCACAATACAAATATATGCATTGTGAAAACTATAGAAGTAGTACATTATAACACCACGCACGCTTAACTTTTTGAAATACAATTGTAATTCTATACATGAATTTGACCAAATCGAAGGTTTCGCAGTAAGGGTCGGAGAAGGGCAATCATTTATTCTGAAAACCAACACTTAAGACCAAAAATGGTACTCTAGGCCACACCTTATTTGATAACTACCCAGCAATGGGAACAAAAACTAGCTTACATACAGTAATGATTTGGATCATGCAGTGCATTTCTTGGCTCATGTTCTTCACATTTATTGGAAATATGGTTTGACCTAGTCAATAATGTCCAAAATTTTTTGTTTTGGAAAATTTCTATTTTGTTCCTTAAAGTTTCATATATTTCAATTATATCGAAAAAATTTAAAAAGTGTGGAAAGCTTTACATGTTGAACCAAAAAAATAAAATAAAAATTTTACATTGAACATGAAAATTTTACATGTTGGCTGTTGCTAGCTATGTTGGTTGATGCATGTAGACTTGATTTGCATGCTACTGTCTAGGTCTCCATCTCCAAAAATTATCTTATGCATTTGTCCTAAAGAGCGGCACACTTTATAGGACGGGAATCATAAGATACCAGTCTCCTCAATCTCATAGTTGCAACTTTTTAATTATTTTTAGTTTAGTCTCATTGTTGCAACCTGCAAATTGGTCGTATGAACCCCACATTTGGATTTTATAGCATTGGCCATTGGCAGACTGCCACCTACACCTGCACCATCAGTGGGTCAAATTAAATTGCATAGGCTCATTATTGCAAGTCAATTGGGCCTACTTGGAAGCTAGGCGGTTGTGGGTCTATTTCACCATTACTCGCTGGTCCAGATCAGTATAGAGATAAGGCCATAATAACTAATAAGGCCCGTAACTGTCAATAAGCTGTACTGTAGGTGGACGCCATAGGAGTAGTTTTTATAGTCCTTTTTGAAAAGTCATACGTAAATAAATAAATTAAAAAATTAAAAGAAAACAAATTTGTCAACAAATGCACACTAGCATTTCTTTCTTACCAAATTAAGAGCCCGTTTAAATTGGGAAGGAGTGAAGGGGAGTAAAGTAGAGTTGACTGAAAGTATGCTAATTTTGAATTAATTCTACTCTACTCTACTTTACTCTCCCTCATTCCCTCTCAATCCAAACGGACCATAAAGTATATTTAAAAGGTTTCAATTTGATCCTCCATATTTAAGTACATTTTCAAATTGATTTTCTTGTTCATCTTTTCTCAGTGTCAAGTGAGTGCCTAGTCATACAACACATCACCCAAATACTAAAAGGAAAAGAAACAATGCCATGTTAAGAGGGGAAAAAAAAAGAAAAAAGAAAGACTTGGTCAACAAGAGTGATTTTCAAATCACAAGAACATACTCTATCTCAAATGCCCAATATAATGCAACATTTACAATTCAATGTCATAACAACAATACTTCTTCTTTTTTTGACATATCATATTATAATTTATATTTTTTCTATAAATTTAATTAATGAGACTAACTATGAGAATGATGTGAGTGAAAGGAGTATTTCTCCTAAATTATTGGATATATATGTGTGTGTGTGTGTGAATACTAGCCAAGAATTTAGTTTGGGGTCAGAAGTAAAATTAAAAGACAAAGTTATAATAAAAAATTGTTCCTCAAAATGTTGGTTAATATAAGTAAAAAAGAAATTAATTAAAAGATTAAATAAAATTTTAATTGTGATACAAATTTAAAATAAATATAAAATGTATTTATCTTAATTGTATAACATAAATATACAAATTAACATAAATTTGTTGGAGCATTTTTTTTTATATTTAAATATCGCTTAAATAATACTCACGTAATCGATTTCTTATATATATTTTTAAGCTATTCCTTTCGTATTTTGTGATATAAAGTTGTTGATTATTATTTTTATTCAAATTCGGCAAATATTTCTTTTTCCATGTAAAATATGATTAATCCAATATCTCTTTCATTTATGATTAAAATATATTAATTAAACAAAGAGATAAGTGAATAAAGGAGAGCTTAATTTGAGGGCATAAAGTAACTAGAAAAAATGTTTCATATATTAGTGAACCAACAACAAACAGAAAAAAAAAAAGAAAACCATTTAAGCAAAAGTTAAAGAGCTTTGTATGTCAACCGACATATTTTATGTTTACATATGAAATCTTCCCCTCCCATTAAAAACATTGCCCAAAAAAAAAAGAAAGATATTTAGGGACTAGGTTGGGGTACCGGGTCCATCACTCCATGTGACAAACGTCCAAACAAACTTGACCGGCAAATAAATCATGAACGAGTGATCCACCTTACAACACATAGGTACAGAGACAAACGTTTTAAATCAAACATAAGACAATCGTTAAAGTAAACATTAATAAAAGTAAGTGATCCCATTTCAAAAAAAAAAAGACAGACAATTTCAAGGAGTCAGCTCTGAATTCTTGTAAAACCATGATAACACGCTGTTTTAAGATGACCATTTTCATTTTCACGTGTGAATGACAAATTTCATTGAACAACAATATTGGCTTGAATGAGTTCAACTGCTTTTCATTGAACGTACGGCTGGTACGACGGATAAAGTGTAAATGTCAAAGCTTGAAGCAGGAGCAATTGCTTTATAGCCTCTTCCATGTTCTTCTTTAGCTGCTCAACAACCAGTGCAAAAGACTCATTGATTTACTGGATACATCTTTTCCATATATCTTCACTAACACAATATCTCATTCTATTTCTCCACGGTAGATGGGTGGGGTATTTGGAAACAAATGGTCTCCGGATTCAATGATGTGGTTAACTTTTGCATCGGTGTTTGCCTTGTGGGCAATTACTGTAAGTTCAGCTAATTTGGTTTCAGAGAGGGAGTTTAGTAATTACAAACATGGTAGAAGGAAACTAGACGACATAGGAGGTAAGTCACTTCTTCCACTGATTGAAGTAGCCAGATATTTGATTTTGAGACGTGGGGTCTGCCTATTTTAGTGTCTTTCTTCTAACTGAATAGCACTGCTTGCATTTCTGTTGAAACCAAAAAATTTGATCATAGCCCTTAAAATTTTATAGCTAGCAGATTAATATACTTGTACCTACTTTGAGTTCCAAACTTTGACATAGTTGATATATTTGATCTGCTTAACATACGCACGCACACACAGAAGGTTATTCTAAAATTTTTGCTGGCTTATAGGTTCCATAAGCATTGATTGTGGGATTCTGGATGATTATAAATACACTGATGACAAAACTGAGATAGAATACATTTCCGACAAAGATTTCATCGACTCTGGAGAGAATAGGAACATATCTTCTAAGTTCAATCATGAAACCCTTCAAAAATATCTATGGAATGTGAGAAGTTTTCCTCAGGGAAACAGGAGTTGCTACACCATAAGACCTCACGAAGGCAAAGATACTACCTACTTCATCAGAGCCACCTTCATGTATGGGAATTATGATGAGCAGGACAAGTTGCCAGAATTTGATCTATATAATGGAGTTAATATTTGGGACAAAGTAAAGTTTGACAATGAATCTCATATTGTCATCAAGGAGATTATACATTTCTCTTTGATGGATCACATAAATGTTTGTCTCTTAAATACTGGCTCAGGAACTCCTTTCATATCAGCCCTAGAGCTGAGGCATTTTCATAATTCAAGTTATAGAATCCCACCTACAAAATCCTTGGTTCTGTACAGGCGTTTTGATGTTGGTTCAACAACTGGTCAAGTAATCCGGTGAGTTATTTCTTGTGGTTATTCAGATTAGTTTTCTATTGTCTCAAGCTACCCCTATCAATAGGCCAGACATTGATGACAATATTCAAATCTAATCTAATTATCTAAATAAAATTACTATTTTCATAGAGCAGTGTTTCATTTGAAATAAGAACTATACCAAGGCAAGAAAAGTAGGATATAATAGGAGACTATTCTACAGGGCTTTTATAAATGTTGAAGAATTTATTTGACTCTTAAACCATTTTGAGAAGTGGATCTATCATAGTGATTAAGCCAGGATGGATAAGATATAGGATAATTTGGTACCATTACTTGAAATCTTGAAGTACTTTCATTTAATTTAGACTCTTATTCATAGTATATTCTGTCCATCCCATTTGGATGCTCCGGTTTGGGGCGAGTTCCAAGTTTTTGTTTGCAAGGATGATTAGATAATATGTTCTTTTGCAGTAACATCTTCCATTAGTACATGATATATTTTTTAATGCCTCAGGTACAAAGATGATGCTTATGATCGAATGTGGTTTCCTTATAACTTTCTTCAATCAATACCATTCGATACCTCCTCTGCTGTTGATAGTGTGAATCATTCTGAATATAAACTGCCATCAATGGTCATGAACACGGCAGTCAGACCAATGAATAATGACTCCCTTGATTTTGAAGTGGATACTAATGATCCCACTTTAGAATTTTACATATACCTGCACTTTGCCGAACTTGAAATCATCCAAGAGAATGAACAAAGAGAATTCAACATTAGTCTAAATGGTAACTCCTGGAAGGAATCTGTTGTTCCTCTCTACCTGTCCTCAACTACTATAAATAGTAGCACGCCAGTGAGGGGACCCAAGCTCAAGTTTTCTATTTATAAGACGGAAAATTCCACCCTCCCTCCTATTCTCAATGCAATGGAGGTTTACATATTTAAAGATTTCTTACAGGCACCAACAGACCAAGAAGATGGTATGTTGTTCTTACACCAAATTTGTTGTCAATCAATTGAGATGCAACTTTACTAGGTCTCCTCTTTTTGTCGTTCTTATATTTTTATTGGAATGAGATAAAATTTTGATTCAGTTTGAGAATAATGTTGGTGTATATTAGTTAATGCCATCATGGACATTAAAGTGAGCAATGGGGTAACTAAAATCTGGCAAGGAGATCCATGTCTGCCACGACCTGCGTGGGATGGCCTGAATTGCAAAGACAATGGTTATGAGCCCCCTATAATCATCTCCTTGTGAGTGTCTGTTAAACCCAATTAATAAGTCATCTAGATATCTAATGATATACATTACTAGCCTAATTGAGCCTTTTAAATTTAATTGCAGGAATCTAGGCTCAAGTGGATTGACAGGAAAGATATCTCCTTCAATGGCTAGGTTTAAATCATTAGAGTACCTGTGAGTATTATTCAATAGCAACTTTCAATCTTTACACAAATGATGGCATTTGCCATTTGAGCATTTTTGACACAATTAGCAAACTATTTTGTCAACCCAATGTCACTCCATGAGAATCAATACTTCTCAATCATTCATAGCTATAAAGTTTTATAAAGCATTTCTTAACTTAATGTTCAAAATATCTAATCAAACAAATCCAATGCATCATTTCTCAGGGACTTATCAAACAATAGCTTAACAGGACCACTACCAGAATTTTTGTCACAAATGCCAAAATTAACAACCCTGTAAGTGGTTTTGCCCTTGATGTTAATGTCCCATACTAAAAATTTGAAATAAACCATCTAACTCAAACAATTCTTTGCAGGAATTTGTCAGGAAACAAACTCTCTGGTTCAGTTCCTTCTGCTCTCCTAGAAAGATCAAATAATGGTTTTCTGTCATTGAGGTTTGTTTTTACTCAAAAATCATAAATTTATATGATTCGTGATTTGGTAATGTGCATAATATTCAATGTTTTTCATTACCCCTTTTGTTTATTTAATTTTGTTAAAGATTTAACTTCCATCTTTTATAATTTCATAGTGTGGATGGAAATCCAGACCTTTGTGTGATGGCTCCATGCAAAAAGGAGAAAAAGAATTTTGTTGTCCCGTTAATTGCAGCCATTGTCTCAGCTCTAGTTGTCTTAACTATGCTAGTTGTTTGTTGGCGCTGCAAAAGAAAACAAGGTATACGTGGTACAAAGTTTCTTTATTGTGATCTAAATCACTTAATAATAAACACTATCAATACAGAAATCATTTTGTTATTATTTTTGAGATACTATCACATTTAGAAGAATAAAAATGAATTTTTCTTTAAAATCCCTGGAATTACTTGAGCATACCATAATTGGAGATTATGATGGTCTTATTAGCTGCAAAGCAACTTCCAAGTACTCACCAAGGAGGCAGGCCACTGAAGTCAGACAATCGACAATTCACATACTCTGAGGTTGTAAGTATAACCAACAACTTTCAGAAAATTGTTGGGAAAGGGGGATTTGGAACGGTATACCTTGGATGCCTAAGTGATGGCATGCAAGTTGCAGTCAAAATGCTCTCTCCATCATCAACTGATGGCTCAACGCAATTTCTCACAGAGGTATGCTATTCTACACCCAAGAACTTTAATTGTTACCAAAATATGTTCAATTAAAGTATTTATGTATCTATGATTGAGTGTCATTTTGAATTGCAGGCTCAGCTCCTGATGCGGGTTCATCATAGAAACTTAACTTCCTTTGTTGGATACTGCAATGAGGGTACAAATTTTGGGATCATCTATGAGTACATGGCGTATGGGAACTTAGAAGAGCATCTATCAGGTACTAAATGATTTACTTCTTGACCGACATTCCATTTGTAAAAAATAACTTAAAAATACCGGACTTCCGGTTTGTTCTGTTATGGCTGCAGATAAAACAAGAGACGCTTTGAGTTGGAAAGAGAGACTTCAGATTGCAGTTGATGCGGCACAAGGTCAGCTGGCAGAATTGCTCTTAATAAAGTTGACTTCTAGTTTGGTTCATACGTTGTAACTAAGATGTGCCAAACCTATACGTGTAGGCCTAGAGTACTTGCATCATGGTTGCAAACCACCTATAATTCACAGAGATGTGAAGACAGCCAACATTTTAGTGAATGAAAAACTGCAGGCCAAGATAGCTGATTTTGGTTTCTCAAAATTCTTCACTGAAGGTCAAAGTCATTTATCCACTGCTATTGTTGGCACGATGGGTTACCTTGATCCAGAGTAAGTCTTTGTGGTTCAGTATACGTCCATTCAATTCATTTTTTGGTTTAAGTTTTCTTCAACACATTCTGACTGACTGAAATTTAGCATCTAGATTAATGGTATTAGAGTTGTCTTCTATGCAGATACTACACTTCCAACAGGTTAACTGAGAGAAGTGATGTGTACAGCTTTGGAATTGTACTTTTGGAGCTGATCACAGGCAAGAGAGCAATAATAAAAAGCCATAACAAGGATAACACTAATATTGTTGATTGGGTTAGCCCCCTTCTTGCTAGAGGGGATATAAGAAATATCATTGATCCGAGAATGCCTGGAAATTTTGACACAAATTCGGTTTGGAAGGCAATAGAGACAGCAATAGCATGTGTGCCATTAATTTCCATCCAAAGGCCAAGCATGAACCATGTGGTGATTGAATTGAAGGAGTGCTTGGAGATAGAAAAGGCTCATGAACAAGATTGTGGTCCAATGACGAAATCATTCAACGACACATTTGAAGTGAACCCTTTGGGCCTTGAGATGGATATGGTTCCCCAAGCAAGGTAGTACGTACTAGGTAGCCAATTGCTGGTTTTGAGTATAATACAAACGATCCAATTTGTTGATTGTAAATATAATGATCGCTTATTTTTCATTTGAGAAAGAAAACAATAAGTTAAGAAAATCTATAAATCTTTGGTATATGTCTTTCATCTTTGTACTTGTCAGCTAAGTTTAGTCGGTAAACATATTAATTAAGAGGTTTGAAAAATCCAATCAAGACCAAGAAAGAGAAGGCTTTATACACAGAGAGAGCTAACTTCTGGTCTTACAAACCTGTGAGAAAATTCAAGCGTGAAAGAAAATCTGGAATGAGACTAAGAAGAATCTAGAAAAGCTCAGAGTGCTCTATTACCATGTGAGAATTTGATGAAAGTTGCATTGTATTAACCAAATGAAAAAACTGTACAAGCAGAGGTATTTATACAAGCTTGAAGTGTAACTGACTTCCTAACTAACCCCAAATTATACGGATTTATTCCCTCCAAAACTAACGATATGAAATACCCTATCAGCTACTTACACGTGTCCATAAATATCACTACTGTTTACTACCACTAAACTACCAGTAGCATAAGGAGCTACAAGACAGAACACAGAACCAATAACTGGTTCTTTGTGCTCGTCCTGCTCAGATTGCAACTTGTAGCTTGAAGCTAATCCTTCTGATAACTTCCAACGAGGACTATTCATTGCCAAACTAAAAAGAAAATTATTTTTTAATGTGGTAAACTGTCCATCTACTCTCTCATCCATTCACTCTCCCTCTGTCCCCTTTGCTTTTTCACTTGTTCTCTCTCTGATTATTGTGTCCCCACCGTCGATTATCAATGTCCTCATCATCGAATCGTTGCTCTCAGCGGCGTTGGTGGCTTGTTGAGGTTGCAGAGGTCGTCATATGGCTGGGTTATTGAGATGGGTCTGTGTTTTTGGTGGGTCGTTGGTGTTTTTTGTCGTTGAGCCATTTGGTTTGTGTTTTGATTGAGGAATTTGTGTTTTTGGTGGTAGTAGTGGTGTATTTTTGGATGCAAGGTGGGTTTGTGTCGTGAAGGAGAAGGTGGATTTGTGTTTGGTGGTAGCAGCGGCGCTTTTGTGAAGGAGAACACGGTCTTGGGTAGGGAAGAGGATAAAAATAATTTATTTATTTTTGGAGAGAGAAAAAATAGTAGTTAAATAGAGTAGAGAAATAATTATTGAGTCTGATATCTATGTGGGTTAAAGTAGCAAAAGTAAAGTGTTTTAGATTAGTTTAACTAAAATTTTATTGAGACTGAATGCTCATAGTAATTTATTCGGAAAAACAAATATAAGAGCAAAATAATCATGTATCTTTCTCCATTTGTGTGACGTATTCACAGCAATTTGAAGTTTTTTTTTTATTCGACACTTGTATTGGTAATAGATATGGCAAAACGGATCCGAATTTTCTGACCCGACCCAAAAAATACGCGTCCTGAACTCGATTTTTTTGATCTGAAGCAAAAATGAGTTGACCTGTTACTCGACTCGTGTTTTTATAGGTCAACCCGACCCGACCCACGACTCGGCCCGAACTTGAACCATTTTTTAAAAACTTTTTTTTTTTGGGGGTAAAAAAAATAGTAAAATTAAGACAATATTAGTTTAATTGTTTGTTGTGAGTTTTAAGGAAACAATTGATGCATTTATATAATTGCATGTAAATTAATTGAAAGATAAATGGTTGAGCATTCTGTAATGAGTCAAGATTTTTAAATATCAAATAGTAAAGTACATGCCAAGATAATCTAATTACAGTAGAGTTAAAAAACATAGATTTAAAATGGTAGACATGTGTGAGAAACATTCACAAGTGTGAAAATAGTGAAGCCAAAGTATCAAATGAGCATAACTTATGAATGCTTAGACCTATTTTTTTAACAATTTATGTCTAAAATAAATGGCTTTTCAAAATAAATTATGATATTTTCTAGTGTGTGTGTTGCTTAACAATGATTTGATATTCATAAAAGAGACCATGTATAAATAAGTAAGCAATCAAACTTTAATGTATATCTCAATTGAAATAGAGTGTCAACCACAATTGATAATAGATTATAAAATTAATTTTGAAGATAGTAAATTTCTTATATATTTTTATTCTTTATCAAATGAGTTATCCAATAAGTCATTTGTAATTTTTTTTTTTTTTTATATTTTGGAATGTTGATATTGTGTAGAAATAAAACTTGTGTATTTATTTTACTTATCTATGTATTATTTTGTTTTAGATAGCAATTTTAAGATTTGTATAATTTAAAAATTATTGAATAAGTATTGATGAGTTTAACTGAGTTCATTCTTAATATAAGTAGTGAATTCAAAATAATTCATTTTACATCAAGTAATTTGTTGCATAACTTGATCCGACTCACAACCCGATTGACCCAAACCCCTTTTTAACCCGTTTAAAATGACCCATTTTTAACCTGTGGCCCATTTTTAACCTGTGACCCATTTTTAACCTGTGACCCATTTGACCTGCAATCCGATTGACTCGACCCGACGTGCCCATTTTGCCATGTGTAATTGGTAACTGCAACCAAAATGTATTGATTTATTAGTTGATTTTTTTTTTTTTTTTTGGGAAGACAACTTGGTTTTACAATCAGACCAGAGTGTAAATCGGTTAAAATAATAATATCCAAACCAAAATATTATTTCAATAATATCATAATTAAAATTGAGTTATAAAATATCGAAAAATGCTAAAAAGTTTACAAATTTTATTATACATCATTTACCAACTAACGTGCTATATAATGAACTTGGGTGAATTTCTAAAAACAATCCAAACAAGCAAAATTAATGCTAAAGTCTGAAAAAAAAAATTGTAATTAATGATACATTAGTTTTTAAAATTTATTTAGTGAAATGTGTAATATCATTAACATCACTCTAAAATATATAGTAAAAATAAAAGAACCAAATTTGTTTTAAGTTACATGGAAAATGCATATCGTAGAAGTCTGATATATTATATATTATCAAAACCAAATATTAAAATATATTATAGAATAATTTAAAATAAATATATTGATGACTAACGCATTTAATTACACGATTTTTTTCATACGATTAATAATTTTGAAATGTCATTATTAAATATTTTAATTTTAATGAAAAATACTAACAAAATGTTTAATATGTTACCAAACAAATACGTAGAGGTTAATCGTTCAAATTAAAATCCCAAATACCAAATTGAAACTCACATTAAAATTCCAAAGGTGATGTTTATAAAAATCCTTTAAAAAAAAAATACTTACACACTTTTGTTCACGCAAATTTGCTGTGTAGTTCATGAAAATAACTAAATATTTAATAGTCTGGCTCATGGAGACCCATTCTTAAGTTTTGTCATAAGAAGCATAATTGTGATAACTAGTGGTGGTGGAGTAACATATAAAATCTAGGGTATATAACTGCACCAACAAATTTTTATTTATTTAAATAAAAGCTATATATTAAACATTATTATAAAGTTTGAAATTCTTTTTTTATAACTGTAATCACTAAATAAATATGGGTTTTACATATATCTCCCTTGCATTTCCTTTGCGTTTAACAAAAGGACTAAGCTTCACATATAAAAAAATAGTGTGACAAATATAGATAAAAGATTGGAAAAAAATTTAAAAAACTGACAGAGAAAGAGGCCTGCCTTGAATTGTATACCTATGACTTTATGTAGAAGTTGTATTACTCAAAAGTCAAAAGTGTTGAACACATATAGGATTTGTATAGTACAAGTTATTTTTTAGATTTTTAAATATGGGATTGTTTAAAAAGTTGTACTTAGGAAAACAAAATCGAAATTTAAAAAGGTAATACTTGAAAAAAAGTACGGTTTGATAACGTGTCACCAAACAAACTTGCAAGTTCTCGTCTCAGTCAAATTCACTCATCCAAAAAAAAAAAACAAAAATAACAGAAGGAAGTACCATCGACTCACCAAGTTAAAAAGGCTTTTAAGGAAATTCAGGTTATTATTATTATAGTTTTTTTGTTATCTCAATTTGAATTTTGGGCTCTATTTTAATTGTCAATATTGTACTAATGAATTTATTGTTTTTTTTTAAAAAAAAATGGTGGTGGAGAAATGTTAGTAAGAAAAAAGTGAGGGCCAAAAGTTTATTTAATTCACTTTTAATTAATAAAACAATCAGATTGGGCTTATGTTCTGCCTTGTGGATTGAAAAATAATAATAATAATAAATAAATAAATAAATCTTATGATGCCCACACATACCAGTATGAAATGCCTAGCCCGCCGACTCACCAACTGTAGATGGCTGTGGTTTAACCTAATTCATGTCGTAATGGCCATTTCTTAATGAGGTGATACAACTGATACATTAAAACTAGAGGATACTTTGTTTGAAAATGGCCTTGGATGGGTAAGGTTTATAGGCAAATTCTAGTACCAAAATTTGTCAAAATTAGGCTATATTAAAAATATTGTGTCTGAATTGAGTAAGAAACTACTAAAAGGGGAGAAGGTTACGAGTTAACTCAAAGATTATGAGTTAATAATCTTTTGTTCATATCTTTTACACCATATTAAATTTATAAATGAACTTGTTTTGTCAGAAAACATATATTTGAGCTTTCAAAATATATAGAAATTTAAATCCAATATGTAATTAATTGAAATGAGTGAGATGTGTCCATTTGAAGTTGGCACAACTTTGTGGTCTCTGAAATTTCAACGGATTGAACCTCAATTTGCTTGACTGAAATCACATGAATACTAAACCAATTTGTTGAATAGCCATGGCTATTCAATTTCAACATACTGTTCTCTATAGAGAACAAATGCTTGCTACAGAGCGACGGCAAGAGGCCGCATGCAGGAGTAGATCTAGTAGCCAAATCCCTTGAGCCAAAGAGATCTCTCAATTCTTCTCCTTTGAGTGTTTCTCCTTGTGAGATCTTTTTTAGAATTCTTCTGAGAATTTCTCGCCTTGAGCTGATATTAAAACATTGTTCATCCAAACTGTACAAACTCTAAACCTCTGTTAGAAAGTCCATTGATAGAAAACCTCTGGAGAGTTATTTGGTGTGTCAAAGTTCTAGGATCATTGTGAATGAGCTTTGTTCAGGGAGAAAGTTCATGTACAAGAATCCGCTTGTTCTCAAGTCACTGTCATTGGGTTGGTAAGAGAAGTCCATTTATTGAGCTTAAATAGAGAGTTTAGGACTGCAAACATGTTTTGTAAATATAAGTGATTATAATTGTTTCTTCTCTGAGTGATTATAGCTTTTATTATTATTATTTTTTTAGATTTGATAATTGAAAATTGTGGTTTGGACTATCCATTTGTGTAAACAATGTGTTACATTATTTAGTCACTGCTTAATCATTTTGGGTCTAAATCCAAATTTTCAAAATTGGAACAAATAGAGCCTGACTAATAGTCACGTACCCTAATGCATTTTGCATACATATTTCATGGTACTCACCCATCAATCCATCATAAAAATGAAATTCATTCACAATAAAAATTGTGTATTATAAGCTATAGAAGAACGTCCCCCTCATAATTAATTGAAGAACAGATCCAATCATGAAATAAGTATATAAGAAGTTTTTGAAATACGAATGTAATTAATACTGCATATTTGACATAGAAGATAGAACATAATGCATAGAAGGAAGTATTTACCACAAACAAACAGAAAATTCTTTAACAACTACCTAGCAAGGGCAGCAATATCTGATTCAAGCTCTAAAGAGGTCGTTATGAGTTGATTGTTTGAAATTGTCTTATTGCCCCCAGTCACCATCCTTTGGCTTCTTCCATGAGCCATCTCTAGAGCCAAACATTCCTTTAACTCTGCACATACTTCACTCATATCCGACCTTTGGATTGTCCCTGGTGCTATGCATGACATGGCTATCTCCACAGCTTTCCAGGCAGAATTGATATCAAATTGTCCATGTAACCTTGGATCAATAATGTTCCGAATATCTCCACTTTCAATCATAGGATGAACCCAGTCAACTATGTGTGTGTTTTCTTCAGTTCCTCTTATTATTGCCGGGCGGCCAGTGATTAGCTCAATTAGAACAATACCGTAGCTATAAATATCAGTTTTCTTGTTAAAATTTCCAGATTTTTGAAATCTGTATGTAAAACACAAGTCATTAGAATTTTTTAACAATCCCAAAACTATGTAGATATTTTTATCATTCTCTTAGATCTAGTCAACTAGCTACATTATATAGTTGAATGACTAATATTGTTGAATTTTACGTTATGTATGTAATAGTTGTTGGCAAGCAAACCTTTAAATAACCCTGTTTAGGCCAAGAGCCTTGTAGTTTAATTGGAACTTCATGGCATTTTTAATGATGATGTCCAATGTTTAATCCCACTTCTCTATTGTAATTACTATTAAATTATAGGCTAAAAAGCAAAACTTATCCTCTAAGTTTCTTCAAAATTCATTTTAACCCTCTAACTTTGTTTTTGTTCATTTTTGTTCTCTATCTAAGTTTCAGATTTATTCAATTAAGGCATTTTTGCAAACTTTTGTTAAAATTTTTATTAAAAAATATGGAAAATATTGTCAATCATTTATTGAATTTTTATTAATTTAAAAAATTTGAAGAAAAATTTAAAAAATTGTAAGATTAACCATAACATATAACAAAAGTTAATGGAAAAGTCTTAATTGAATAAACTTGAAAGTTACAAGATTGAAATGAACAAAAATAAAGTTAGAGGATTAAACTAAATTTGGGTGAAACTTAAAGAGTGAGTTTTGCATTTTAGTGTAAATTATAAAAATAAAAATAAAAAAACAACTCCAACTAGTGAAGTGAGGTGTGAGTTGGAATTCTAATAGAATAATTTCTTGTAATAATGCACATAATATCACGAAAATTGCCAGATCAATTAAGACTTAAGGATACTCAATAATCGATATATTTCTACTACACCAAAAGAAATCTATTACACCAGGTGCCAATACAACAAAATTAGATACAATATCACATATACAAGTTAAAATCCCTTGCAACTTAAAAGTGGTAAATTATTGTAATAACTTATAATTATTAGTTGCAATTGAAACTTTAATATTTTACAGCATTAGGAAAATTTATTGCAATAACTTAAAAAGAAAAAAAAAAATCATTGCAATACCAATTATTTTGCAATCTTTTTCAATGACAAACATGAAGCGAGATAACTTGATATCAATTATTTTACAAATTATTGCAATGGCAAATCTAAAACAAAAATTTATTACATCTAATATATCATTGCAATAATTTAACTCAAATTATTTTTGTCTATTATTTAGAATCTATTGCAATAAGATTCGGAAGTAATAGCCTATTGCTACAAGATATTCGAAATAGTAAATTATTTATTGTAATAACATATATATCATTCTTAAAATTGTTATTAAAATATTTAGTTTATTGCAACAAAATTTTTTGTTGTCCAAACTTATTATCTTAAATTTTATTGCAACGCTTCGCATCAACTACTGTAATGATTTTTTCTTCGTAATAAACATATTTTTCTTGTAATGTTCCTTTTATGAAAAATTGGGATATTTAAGTAGTGGAAAATTTAAACATTCATGGTAGGTTAAGCAATACTATTTGAATTTATGTACACAAAACTATCATATATTCCATCTATAGCTAAAAAGTATAAGGATTTCATTAAGTCTTGACACTTACTCAGGATCAAGATATCCAAGTGTACCAATAGAACAAATTGACATATGAGAGTCATTTTCATCTACAAAAGCCCTAACCTATTATATTAAATTTTATTGCAGCACTTCACATCAACTATTGTAATGATTTTGATGTTATTGTAATGATTTTTTTCATTGTAATAAATATATTTTTCTTGCAATGTTACTTTTATGAAAAATGTGGATATTTTAAGTAGTGGAAAATTTAAACATTCATGGTAGGTTAAGTAATACTATTTGAATTTATGTACACAAAACTATCATATATTCCCTATGTAGCAAAAAAGTATAAGGAATTCATTAAGTCTTGACACTTACTCAGGATTAAGATATCCAAGTGTACCAGCAGGACGACTTGACACATGAGTGTCATCTTCAGTTGCAAAAGCCCTCGACAACCCAAAATCAGCAATCTTTGCTTGCATCTTTTCATTTAATAAGATGTTGGAGGTCTTTAAATCTCTATGTATTATTGTTGGCTTGCAACCATTATGTAGGTACTCCAACCCTAGAAGTCCAACAATAAGCATTTATTAACTTATTAGTGCAAACAAAAAGATAGAGATTAGAGAGAGAGAGAAATAATCATTTGATTGATCTTTTCCAAACCATGTGCTGCATCCATTGCAATATGAAGCCTCTGATTCCAAGTCAAGACATTCATATTAGTAACTGCAACCAAAATGAATTGATTAATTGGTTTCAGTTGGTTTTTTTTTTTTTTTTTTTTTTGGGAAGATAGCTTGGTTTTGCAGTCATACTAGAAAATAAATAGGCTAAAATATTGACATGTAAGTGTGTGTGTGTGTGTATATAACATAATTGAAAGAGTTATAAAATATAGAAAAATGTTAAACATAGTATATATGTTTAACTCACTTTTTTTTTTTTTTTGGGTAATTGGCGATATATCAATTTGTAAAATTTTTGTAGTAAAATGTGTAGTATCATAATCATTAGCATCACTCTAAGATGTACAGTAGAAATAAAAACAACAAAAATTATTCTAATTTGCATGACAAATACACATTTTATAAGCATGATATACTATCAAAAACAAATACTATATTATTGTGGGAGGCCAAAAAGCTTGATCCCATTGGGCTTGGGCCGAGAAACAGTAAGGCCCAACTACTGATTCATTAAACTCAAGCAAGCTTAGGTAGATCGAATGGGAGAGCTGACCAAAGAAGCAACTAGTATGAGGAAGGAGCTCAGAAAGAGACAATCTGAAGAAATTGGGAAGTGATTAGACAAAGTTGAGGATCTTGATTTGAGGAAAGTAGCAGTAGCTAGCTTGGATAAGAAGAAGGGGAAACTTCCTAGAAAAGCTACTGTTACCTTCGCATTAAATACACTACACCAACTGGGCGTGTTGCATTAATGGCTAAATGACACCTGAATAGTATCTCATAGCTTGTTATCTACCCAACACCACCTCAAAAGAAGGGAAAGAGTAGGATGAGACAAGTATCCAAGAGAAAGATCATCCATCATCTAGGTGGAAGGCTAGGATCGGAGCAATGAGTCTATAAAAGGAAAGAGATCCTCCATGTATAGGGATTGGGTCCAAAGAAAAAGAGAAAGAAAAAGGAGAGAACAAAATTTACTCGAGCTTAGTCCTGTTTTTTACTAAGTATAAAGAGAAATTCATTTCATTTTCAATTTTCACCCAATCTTTTGTTTTATGTGAATCCTTAGATAAGAATTATTGTTAAAAGTTCAATAGTTGGCCACGAAACTCACATCTACAAATAAATTGTCTTGGGCCATGATCCAAGCCCAATTCCTTTTTAGTTCCTCGGATTTTTAATCCATAAAAATATATTGTAAAATAATTTAAAATAAATTGTGAAATTTCATTTAAATTTTCTAAAAATTTTAATAATTGGGATTTAATTATAAAGGTATTTTACTTTTTCAAAAACCTTGGCAAAACTATGTTAATAATTTCAATATACTTATAATGAATCACATAATAAAATTATGTCATACAACTTATAATACTTATATTGAACTACTTAGTGCGGCCACAATATGTATAACCCAACTTTATTTTTATATTTTTTAATAAGCAATTTGGAATTAATAAGTATAATATGTTCACTCTTGAAGATCTAGATGACAAGAATGTAAAAAATTATACTTTTCAGATTCATATAGAAAATTATTTTAACTTTCTTAATAAAGTTGTTGAGAAACTGCTTATCAAAAAAAACTAAAAAATGATGGATTAGATGTTCTTTACATACCACTATGATATCATTTTTCAAAGGCATACAACATAGAAAAATAATAAAATATTTATTTTTGTTGGTAAACAAGTTTATTTACAATATTTCACATATCATGAAAACTACTATTGAAAAATAGAACATATCATTACGAGCATAGGCTTAGTTTGGCATTGAAGCTTAAAATAATAATAAAAATAAAAATAAAAATAAAACTCCAATATATATATATATATATATATATATATATATATATTGATTATGCCTGTGGCTCGAAAAACCAGAAATCTATAGCGGTTCAACTTGTTAATAGGGTGGTGGTACATATACTTATAATTTTAGTTTCTACAGCAACTAATTTTTTTTTTTTTTGAAGGGCTACAGCAACTAATTAAGAATTTAAGAAATGAGGAATTCGGCCATATAATTTTATAACAGACTCTTTGATTTGTATATTTAAAAGCAAATCGCTGAAATTTATTATAGAATAATCATAAATAATTTTGGGATATAAGAAAATGTCAAATAATACCATTTTAAAAGATCATAAACGATTGAGTAAAAATATAATTGAAAATTTTATTTTTTATTTTATTGATCTATTATGTTAGTACTAAATATGTTTTATATTGTGTTCGTAAGATACTTAACAAAAGTCAATATAATTTTAATTTATTTTTTACAGAACCAACGAACTGCAATTACATATGAAAATTAATTGTATCAAAGCCTTCCCCTTCACTTATCATACTTTTGTTCAATCATAAATGAATCACCATAAACATTATCATGTATATACTAATATACCTGATAAATGCTGTTGTAGGTTTCCATTAGCCATGTACTCATAAATAAGTGCCTTGTATTCACCTTCATCACAGTACCCAATGAGAGTTGTGAATTTGAATTAATGGATCAGATCAGAACCAATAAGAATTTGAATTTGTCATATTAAAAATTTGTAAAAATGTTGTAAAATATTTTATTATTGAAGCAATGTAGCATTATTCATTTCAAATAATTGAAGAAAATATAGCACTCATGTATCTAACCTCTGCTTGAAATTCTTTATAGCCTTGCTTTGATGATGGAGACAGCAACTTAATAGCGACCTTAGTTTCATCTTTTAGAATGCCCAGATAAACTTTTCCAAATCCTCCTTCTCCGACAATGGTTTGAAAGCTATTAGTTATTTCCACAACCTCGGGGTAGCTATATTGTCGATTCTTTGATTTGATATTGGATTCTTTAGCCGTTTCTGTAGTGAAGGATTACATGTCACACCCCAAAAATATAAAAATAGAATTAAGAAAATTGAGAAAGGAAAAATGTATTTCCTCAATCTGCAATCCCCTAATTAGAATTAAGCAAATTGAGAAAGGAAATATGTGCACATCAAATACTAAACTCTAATGCCACTCCCACCTCCCGTAACTCTAGAAACCCCAGTCTATCCCCAAACAACTTCTTCATTGCTAGAAAAACTGCATAGTGAACAAAATCCAACGTCACCCTAAAATCAAGCTTCTTTTAGAAAATCTAACCACGTGAAAGTAGGTTGGAACCAAGTACAATTGGAATTCTTGTATTCACTTATATAGCCCAATATATTTAACCTAGTAAATATTCAATGTCTTGATTCATCATGCGCTCACACAACACATTTATCCATTAATCAAATTCACACGATCATTCTTATAGAGCTGCCTCACCCCAATATTTTCCCTAAAAAATAAAAACTTTTAGATTACAAGTTAATTTTGGAATAATGACGTAAGAAATGTCCTTGAGAATTTGGACTGTGTAGAGTAGTCTCTTCATATAAATGGAACACTCTTCTTTATGGGAGATTTCGATCATTGTTATTGTTGAAGACGTATTTGGTTTGGTTCTTTAAATTTCAAGATTTCTTGGTTGTAATGAAAAATTTACAAATTAATCATTTAATTTGCTTTAAATATGTTATGAAATGTTTCACTTGAATCAGGAGACACTACAAAGAGTGTGTCCTATAGCCGCATTTTTAAAACGCGGCTATAGCTACTAAAAACATGCCTATAGATCATTTGGTCTATAGCCGTTTTTTCTATAGCCACGTTTTAAGACGTGGCTTATACAAAACGACTATAGGTCCATTAGAACTTTTTTTTTTTTTTTTTTTTTTTTTTTTTTTTTTTTTTTTTTTTTTTTTTTTTTTTTTTTTCTGTCCTCTGTCCTCTTCTTTAGAACATAGCTAGATGTACAGGTTAGACATATTAAGACTTCACTAACTCTGGTGTTTGAACTGGTTAAGAGGCATGACAACCCACTATGGATTGTAATAACAATTATAGAACCAGATAATAAAGAAATACATACCTCTTCTTCTCCTTTTGTGGATTGCCAGAGCACAAAAAATGACCAGAATGATGAGGATTATTATGGATGTTGCAACAAGTACAACATTAAGCTCCTTTTTCTTCTTTTTCTTATATGGAACTGAGAGTAAAAGATCTTGATTTTCGCCAAGACTTGCATATAGGTAATATGATATGGTAAGTAAATTTTGTAAATGATGCTGATATACATAATTACCTTTGCAAATACAAAAGGAATCAGATTTACAAAACAGATGAACAAATGAGCATAAAGTTTTGGTAGTCTTTTGGCATGTTTAGAAGTCAGAACAACTAAGCATAGAAAAATGTAATAATTCAATAAAAGCTAACCTCAAGACTAATGATCCATCCCTAGATTTCTGTATAAGAGCCTCTGGCACCGAACCTTTCAGATTATTCCCTCTTAAATTACTTCAAATATGGTGTAAAATAAAATAAGTCATTTCCTAACCCATAAATTTAGGTTTATAATTAATAATAAACTCAATAACTTACAGGATCTTCAAATTTGGCAGTTGTGCTAAAAATTCTGGTACGTTTCCAGTCAGGTTATTGTACGATAAATCCCTGAAATATGTTTTGGGGGAAAGGGGGGGGGGGGGGTAAAGTTAATATTTAACAATAATATTGGGCAAAAATGTCATTCGATACGAAGGTAAATTATTTCATTTGAAGATAATTATTAAATATTTCTAGAGTACATACAACAACATAATATTATCATAACACACAAGTAACAAATTCTAGTATTAAGCTAATTAATTATATGACTCAATATTATGTAAGAAAATAGGAATACCGCGTTGTTGTATTCAATGAGTACCGAAGAATCACTAGCTCACTTATAGGACTTGCATATAAAGCTTAAAGCTTTGTCCTCAACAACCATACATTGGATTAATGGACTTGCATATAAAAATCAATACTTTGTCCTTGACAATTAAGGCAGACTTTAGGCGTGGATCACTTAGGATTCGTTTGGATATAACTGAAAATTGAAAACTGAAATACACTATAGCAAAATAATTTTTAAATATGTGAAATTGTACCGTAGGATCCATTTTTAATGAAAAAACTACTGAAAAGTGAGATTTGTGGGTCCTGTGAATAGTGCACGAGACCCACTAGTGTGTACTGTTCATATCCAAAAGTCAACAATCACAACTTGAAAAAAAAAAAGTTGAAAATGCAAAACGCGCTTCCCAAATGCACACTTAGACCATTGCCAATGACTCACATTTAAAAGCTCCTATAACAATCACTATTCTTTTTCTTCCCCATCCCCAACAAAGCCCCTAATATTATATATGTCAATAGAGGACAAATAGTAGGTGACAAAATAGGCGACGAAATTGTTTGTTACCTAATGTAATTGGTGACTGTGAGAGCATTTTTTGCTCTAAGGAAACTCATGTTTATCCTTAGATAATTTTTTGCTTGTCCCACATTGGAAAGATGGCCTTCCCCTTTCTAGCTTATAAGGGATGAGCCAATTAGAAAGAGTACTACTAGTTTGGTTAACTAGTAGTACTCTTTCTAATTGGCTCATCCCTTATAAGCTAGAAAGGGGAAGGCCATCTTTCCAATGTGGGACAAGCAAAAAATTGCCTAAGGATAAACATGAGTTTCCTTAGAGTAAAAAATGCTCCCACAGTGACAAAACTATTTTTTTTTTTTTTTTTGAAAAATAATTACAATATACTATTAACCTCACAGCTCGAACCCCTTCTCCCCTAAACCCCCAAGCAATTTGTACATGAAAAGATGCCAATTCAGTTACGAGGCCTTTGGCAATTGATGACAAAACTAAGAGCTCTAGCTACAAAACATTTCGTCAGCATAAATCTTATTTGTTGTAGTGATAGAAATTCAACCAAATTGAAACTCTATGTGGCCAAAAAAATCAAAATTTTGAGTCCCAAATCATAATTGACAATCAATTTCAGCTAACAATTTGTGGTTTCAATTTTTGTAAGCCAATCTTGCAAATAGTAGATAATTAACACTCATTCTACCAAGTGACCACTCATCAAAACAATCTCTCTCTCTCTCTCTCTCTCTTTTAACATCAAATTTAAAATTAGGAATTAAATTTGAACTTTTCTTCACCATATACCACCTAATTACCCAAGGTGAATTAAATTCAACTTGAAAAATAATAACAATAAATTTTCATCTCTTTTTTTTGTGCTAAATTTTACACTTGAAGCATACTATTTAATTCTTTGTATGAAATTACTTTTAGTTTGATTAGTATTAATTTATCAAATTATGTAATTTGACTTTACTTGGTTAATTTGATCCTATTGGATGTTATGTGAAGTTATGTATGACATAGTTTTTAGAACCGGACCGGATCGGAAGGTCGGACTGTGAAAACCAGGAACCGGGATGAAAACTAGTTTTTTAAGCATAAAGAACCAGATTTTTTATTAATTTTGTGAACCGCTAAAACCAGGGTTGGACTGCACGAACCGGTGAGAACCGTGCGGTCCAACCCCTTAGTATTTTTTTTTTTAATAAAAAAACAACTTAATACAATTTTATTCTACTTAATTAAATTATCCATCTCTTACAAGGAATAAAAAAAATTATAATTAAAATTCTTCAAAGATATTCAACTTTACTTCAAAAATTAATCATAAATTTTAATGTTTTCATGGTTATTATTTTATTTTATTAATTTTCTTATTTAATTATTAAATATATGCTTAAAGATCATTAAATTTCCCTCATATATATAGATATATTGTCAATTTTTCTAGTTTTATAAATTTAATATCTATATTTAGGTTTTAATTAATTATTAAATTAATTATGATATCATCTCGGTTCGATCTCGATTCAACCTCAGTTCGACCTAAAAAATCTTGAATCTCTCCCTTTTACGGTTCAATGAACGGTCTAGATTTGAAAACCTTGATGTACGATAGTGATTTTGCGAAATTAAATTTTATTGTTTTACACTTTAAAGTTTAATTTATTAATCTCATATTTTTGCAAAATTCAATTTCCTCAAATAAGTGGATTTGTCATACTCTCAATTAAAAAGGAAACATGCACAGGCTAAATACAAAAATATAATTAATAATTTTGCATTTTAGAGATAAAAAAAATGAATGTACGTGAATAAAAAAATAGTATAAACAATTAATTAATTAGTAAAAATTATTTGGTAGATATATATATATTTTTTTTTAAATGCTCCATTTAAAGTTGTGGAATTACTATCTTTCAAACTGTACGTAGATGCATGGAGAATTTACCTAGAGTCTATTCATATAGATGTCAAGAACCTTGAGATACACTCCGACCCAAAAACTCAAGTTATCATTTTTCCACATGTGGACTCACAGCATAACTGAATGCCAAAACAAATTAAATCCGATTTTAGTTATTACTTACAAGTATTGTAGTGCTGTGAGGTCGGAGATTGATGTCGCTATCTTCCCTGTCAATTTGCTTGAGCTCAAGTACCTGCTTGTAAATTATCAAAGATGAATTAAAGAGTTGGTGTCATTGCCAGAGAGTATTTTCATATTCTCTCTCCTCTCTCTTTCCCTCTTAGACTTACATAAGAGCTTGTTCCCCCTTAAATTTCTGAAATTTATAAAAAGATATGTACGTACAAGTAAACATTTGGGCATATATGTTGAGGCATTCATCTATTAAATTAAAGCCAACCTTCAGAATTTACAATTTCGTTTGAATTGTGACCAACTCCATCTTTATATAATTCTTCAATGGTGCATTTTTAAAAATTCCAGCTATTTTTATGATAGTCGTATAGTCCAGCTATTGTAGCTGGACTAGGACTATCATAATGGATCCATATTCTAGGAATTTGTTTTCTTTAGAAAATAAATATAATGATGGAATTTGTATTGGTTTCACATGGCTTGGAAGTGCACTCACAGTGAAATGATCCTAGGAGTATCATCTGAACTGCATGTCAAATTACTCCATGAATATTGATGTGGAACACATGGGTCGCCTTGCCAATCGTCTCTAGAGATCGTGTACGTTTGTTTGATGTACATGATAGCAGCAACTATTGTTTGCAACAAATATTAGGAGGTTATAATCATTCAAGATTAAAGAATACGAAAGGAAAGAAAAACTAATTTGTGACAACCATTTATCCTTCTTTCTCAAATTAGTTTAGAGCTAAACTTTTTTCTTTGAACTTACCGTCTTTTGGGTCGGTTGGTTTATACGGGAGAGAAATTACACTATAGTACTCAATTGCATTGACGATGGGGGGAAGGCCAGACTCCGTTGTTGCATTAATAGAAAAACTAAAATGCCCTTCAAATGGTTGTCCATTTTGGGGGCATATGGACAGCGGCTTTAAGTATTCAAGAGTTATAGGTTCTGAGGTGTAGTTTCCGCCCTCGACATCAATAATGAATTCTCTCTTCTTGCCTTGCGTAGGCTTAGCAATCTCAGCAAAGTGAAAGCAAACATAATATTTACCACCATTGTATGGATTATTAGTTCCATAACTGTGGACATAAGTTAAGGCATTGTGACCGCTAGGTGGTTGAACGGCAGTTCTCAACACTTGTGCTGGTAGTTGATAACTATCATTGCTGTCCTGAGTGTTAATAACTGAGGAGGTATTGATTGGAACCCAGTTTGACAACGTACTTTGAGAAAGCCATAAGCGATCATAAACATCGTCCTCGTACCTAGGACAGACAAAAGCATTTGTCATGTTAAAATTTTGCAGAAACGCAATTCCAAGTACTTAAAAGGAAAATGCCAAATATATGACAACATAAAATTTATTAGCTGATATGATAATGAATGTAATTACTAAATTTCAATTATTTTATAATTAAATTTTGCATTGCTTCTTTCTAATTGGTGACATATCAATTTGTAAGACCAACGTAGTAAAATTTATAGTAACTATAACATTATTTGTTCTTAAATTTAGAGTCTAAAACCAAAATATATTTAAAAAAAAAAAAACCATAGCTAATTCACCTGATCAAGTACATAGAACTTGAGGTGCCAATGTCTAATCGCGAGCCAAAACTTAGTGCTCCAAAATTAGTTGGATAAATGGACTTACTCAAAGGACGTAATTCCAAGGCGGAAATGAACGGTATTCCAGACCCCGTGTTTATCAAACAAACATATATGGTATCAGACAAGGGAACATGAATGATATCCGGAAAAGTTTCCCGTGGAGGATATAACAGATATAACTCGCTAAAACCCACCGTGGTCCAAAAATTAACCCCAACGTTTATTTCAAACTTTGGAGGTTGATTCTTGTTGTCATAATTCCCATAAAAAAAGAAAGCCCTGATAAGATAGTTACTGTTTTTGCCTTGTTCAGGTGTCAAGGTGTAACAATTTTTTGTTCCTTGCGGGAAGCTTCTCAGATTTTTTATTTTCCGTACATAGTTAGGAGAAACCATTGTAGAGTAGTACTCGGGGGATATGACGTTATTTGTCCCAGTATCTATAAAACCTGAATCTGACTTGTAAAATATACCAGTGCCTTCATCCAAACAATCGCTGGTTGCCCCACAATCGATGCTTATGAAATCTACAAATTTTAAGCCGAAGAAGAAAGATGCCAATCAATATGATAAAGTCTAATATAATTCAATTCGAAATTCAACATATTTAAAAAAATAAAAATAAAAAGTGGACTATATTAAGCACCTGCCATTCCTTTTGAAAAACCCCAACTCTAACCAAGCACTAAACCACCGCCACAAATCCAGTTGGTTTTATGGCCCATGCATGCAAGAGGGTGGATCTATGGAAGATAAGAGGTAAAACTAAAAGAGAGAAAAGAGTTGGAATTTTGAAATAGGGTGGTGTTGTTTTTTAGGTTCTCTAATTAAATCATTCTAAGTGATTATTTAATTCATATTAAGCGCACCTAGCCGTACATGTCAAACATTTTAACAGATGGGATGGTGGTCAAATTGCACCAAAAAAAAAAAAAAAAAACCAACGTTCTGGGAATTTTTCCTAAGATAGTCATTACAAAACTTAATTATACAGATTTAATAGAAAGAAAACTTGAATATATTGACATAAAAAAAAATGTCAATACATAAATTTTTATAATTTCCTTCTACTAAGAAAATGAAAAAACAAAAAGGAACTAATAATAAATAAAATGAAAACTAAGAATATTGAGATGCTAAGTTGCACATGTACAAGTACGATATAGGTACAGATATGAGAGTTTGGCATTTTTCGAATAATTAGGGTAAAATAAGTCTAGGGTACAAATATTAATAAATAAATAAATATATATATGTATATTTTAAATACTTTGGAAATAATTTATGTTTAATTATTTGAGGTTTTAAAATTAAGTAACAAACTAACAACAATAAAATGCTTGAAAACATATCTAAAACTATAATTTATGTTTATTTAAGTTAATAAATAAATAAATTATCAGATTATAATGTCATTCCTCAAATAAAAGCACTAAGGAGTATAAAAAGGCTAACCAGTTAATTAATTACCAAATGCTATTTTTTTGTAGCGCTGCCATTAACCACCTCAACCTAGCGACGGCAGAACCACGAAGAGAGAGAACACAACCACTACCTCATTGAGAAGTCACATGATACAAATATAATGTCTAAATCACAAAAGATAAAACCCCCTTTTCTAAACCACAACTGGACTAGCTAGCCTCTCTACCCAGAGAAATTAAAAAGGAATTCTCATGTTCACAGAGAGAGATGCGTGTTAATGTCCTTCACTTCTTTCCATTTCCAAATGATAATCATGGTGCTGTGTATTTTGGGTACACCACAAGGCCCCAATCCTCCTGCCTATTGGTTCACCACCACTGGACTTTCTATTTAAGGGCGTGGTAAGCAAATGTTTGATGGTATTTTTGGGATTGAGACCTTAGAAAATTACGTTGTGAAAACATGATCTTTGTTTTAAAATTGGGGTTTACAAAAAAGCTATCAATACCTCTAAATTTGGAACTCTGTTTTTTTGCGTTTGGGAAAGCGCAATTTATTAGAAATCGTGGGGCCAAACACTAGTGTTTTTGTGTTTTTCACTGAGAACTCATGTTTGGCCCGCACAATCGTAGGGCCAAATGGGCTCTTATGGATATATGCATGGATGTGTAATGTTAGCCAAACACTAGTGTTTTTGTGTTTTTCACTGAGAACTCATGTTTGGCCCGCACAATCGTAGGGCCAAATGGGCTCTTATGGATATATGCATGGATGTGTAATGTTACTTTTGATATCACTTTTGAGAGTGACAAAGGAATTTTTAGAAAGACTAATTAATGTTTTACAAACTACATTTCTAGATGTGAAATGTTTTATTTACACTGTATTCTATTTTCACATTGAATGTGAGATAATCAAAAGCATTTGCTTTTGCAGTAGCTGAGGCATCAACTTAATTTTTATGTTAAAGTAAGCATGAAAAGTTAGTCCATGAGGAAAGGTTAAGGGAGAGAGAGAGAGAGAGAGAGAGAGAGTTGAAGAACTGACAGAGATTTCATGGGTAATTACGTACCTGGAGTTTGATCAACAAGTCTTCTTCTTGCATGTTCAGTACCATCTCCTTTAGCTAGCTTCAAATTATCAAGAATACTAATCAGCAAAACAAAGACAAGCCATGCTTTCAGATTCATTATCGACTCTAGGGCATCATGCATGCTGATTTGTATTGGCATATTATGCTAGTCACAAGGAAGATAAGTAGTACTTCAATACTTTTAACGCATAGGAATTGGCTTAGGTCTAGTGCCTAGGAACACTAGATTTGTAGAGATGTTGACATGTGTCAAAATCTCAACAGGTCCAATGTTCCTATACACGAGACTCCTTTCTTACAAGGTAGTATATCACGTACCCGACATATATGCCGAGTCTCTCACACACAAACAAGTCCCACATCATGTGGAGCCCGCCTCTATGTGAGAGACTCGGCATATATGCCAAGTACAAGATATAATTTTTCCATCCTTATGTTACGGCATAATTTCTTTGCAACAATGACTAAAGCCTTTTGTTTTTTAAGCCAACATACTTTCTTGTTCAAAAGAAAGGGGGAAGGAAGAGATAACATTGACACAAAGGAAAAGGTATACTTTGAAAATTATATTAAAAGTAGAATGAAGAAAAAGTATGAGTGATTTTGTATTTTTCTTCTTAGTGTCATTTTCTTCTCTCTTTCTCCTCCATTTGGGGGAAAAATGGACCCAATAGAAAATTCCACTTCATTTTATTTTCTTTCCTTTATAAAATAATTAAAAAAAAAATTCTTATTCTACTCTCTTCATTTTATATCATCTCTCTCTCTCCCTGACCAAACTTAGTAGGAAAGAGCTATAACTATCAAGTCATTGCATAATAAGAGGATCCTAATTGAGAATATCATTTATTAGATCCAATTAAGTCATATAAGAATAAGGGCTCCACTTCAGGAAAACAATTGCAAATTGAATAACGTGCATGTCGGATTGATCCCCAGTTTGGGGGTAACTGTTATATTCAACTTGGATTTCACGTCCTCTACCTCTTCCTCTCTTACCTATTTTGATGAAATAGATATTAGAAAGTGGTTGAGTGTGCTTTAAGTGGTTTTCTTCGAGGGAAACCGGGCCTCCTTTAGAATTTAATTAGAATAATCTAATATGCCCTTCTATTTCATACTTTTGAATATAAATACACCTTACAAGATAATGATAAACTTACTACCAACCTATATCGGATAGCTATCATAGCTCATCCTTTATTTGAAACTCTTGCTAAGATAATGCTTAGCTTATTGGAACTTGAAATCAAACTAATCTAAACAACCCAAACTAATCAATACCAATCTAAACCACCGATCCTAAGCAATTAAAACAATACCAATCTAAACAAGAAGTGATATCAGGAAACGTCATCTATATCTCTTTAGCAACGTGGCTGGCTACGGAAATCTTCTTGTGAACGTGGCCATGCAAGTCTTCATCCTTAACAACGTGGCCATGCAAATCTTCATCCTTAGCAACGTGGTTATCTGAGGATGCTTGTAACAATTCTGCCCCCTTAAATTCACCCTTGTCCTCAAGGGTCAATGTAGGAAACTGCTGACGCAAGTCTTCAAGATTTTCCTATGTGGCTTCACTTGGTGCTAGCCCTTGCCAATGAATGAGAACTTTTGTGCTTCCTTTCTTCTTCCTTTGTTCCGATACCGCTTGTGGCCTCAGAATGAGAGAATCATCTTCCTTTTGTGTTGATGGCAACTCAGTCTGCACTTCTACTCCCTGTCCAAGTTTCTTCTTAAGGTATGATACGTGAAAAGTTGGATGGATGCGAGACTCTTGGGGTAGCTCAAGCTTGTAGGCAACGGGTCCAACCTTTTGTAACACCTTGTATTGGCCGTAGTATCTTGGTGATAATTTGAGATTTCTTCGCACAGATAGGGACATTTGCCGATACGGTTGAAGCCGTAGGTATACCCAATCGCCTTCCTCAAAAGATATTTCAGTGTGGTGCTTATCATAGACCTTTTTCATACGGGCCTGGGACTCTTTCAATTGGTCTCATAGTTCTTCGATGACTTGGTCTCTTGCTCTTAACTCATGATCAACTGCCTCTACTTTAGTGGTTCCTGGGACATAAGACAATAGTGTAGGGGGAGATCTACCATACACAATCTCAAAAGGTGTTTTCTTTGTAGAAGAGTGGAGACTTGTGTTGTAACAAAATTCTGCCCATGAAACCCAACGAACCCATTCTTTTGGCTTGGAACTTGTGAAACACCTCAGGTACATTTCCATAGTGTGGTTGACAACTTCAGTTTGGCCATCCGTTTGTGGGTGGTATGATGAACTGAAGTTGAAGGCTGTGCCATTCAATCTGAACAACTCCTTCCAAAACAAACTGGTAAATGTAGGGTCCCTGTCACAAACTATGGATTGTGGCATTCCATGCAACCTAAACACATGATCAAAAAAACACTTGGGCGACACTAGTAGCAGTATACGGGTGAGAGATTGGAATAAAATGAGCATATTTAGATAGTCTATCAACAACTACTAAGATAGTGGACTTTCCTTTTGATATTGGAAGACCATCTACAAAGTCCATAGATATGTCAGACCAAACCTGAGTAGGAATTGGGAGAGGTTAGAGTAGAACGGTTGGAGCTAAGTTCTCTATCTTGTGTCGTTGACAAATGTCACATTGCTTGATGAACTCCTTTACTTGTTGCCTTATGCCCTTCCAATAAAAAATGGAATGAACTCGATGTAGAGTCTTGTGATACCCTTCATGAGTACTGGAATGAATTTCATTGATAATGGTTGCAATAAGCGGAGATTCTTCCCTTAGGAAAATTTTTTCCATAAAGAAAAGTATTCCTTCACGAAATTGCCATGGGCCCACAGCTTCACCTTCTTGGCATAACTTCGCAAGCCTTTGGAGTTGTGGTTGAGTCTGGACCTCCTCTCTTATTGGTTCTAGCCACCTTGGTAACGGTTGGGAGATAGCAACAAGTTCTCCTTTCTCTTCTCGTCTTGACAACGCATCAGCTACCAAATTCTCACTCCCTTGTTTATATTCAATGACAAAGTCGTACCCCATTAATTTGGTTAGCCACTTTTGTTGGGCCTCTGTAGTGATCTTTTGCTCCCAAAGATATTTTAAGTTTCTTTGATCTATTCGGATAATGAACTTCCGTCCCATGAGGTATGGTCTCCACTTCCGCACCACTAGCACCAAGGCGAGCATTTCTTTATCGTAAGCTGAGAGGGCCAACTTCCTTCCATCAAGGGCTTGACTAAAGAATGCAACCGGTCTTTGTTCTTGCATGAGAACTCCACCAATACCAGTGTTTGAGGCATCACACTCTACTACAAATGGTTTAGTGAAGTCTGGAAGTGTCAACACTGGAGATTGAGTCATTGCCACCTTTAATTCCTCAAATGCCATTTCGGCTTCTGGATTCCAAAGGAATGAATATTTCTTTAACATATTTGTGAGAGGCCGTGCTATCTTCCCATAATCTTGGACAAACTTACGATAGGACCCGGTCAATCCCAAAAACCCTCGAAGAGCTTTAAGTGAAGTTGGTTTGGGCCAATCTACCATTGATGCTACCTTGTCTAGGTCCACTGCTACTCCCTCCTTGGAAATCACATGACCAAGGTTTTTAACCTGTACTTGGCCGAATTGACGCTTCTCCCTTTTCACATATAGCTTGTGGTTTCTAAAAGTCGATAGCACCATCTTGACATGTCGCAAATGCTCTTCCCAACTTTTGCTGTAGATTAAGATGTCATCAAAGAATACCGAAACAAACTTGCACAAGTATTCTTTGAAAACTTCATTCATAAGGGATTGGAAGGTAGATGGGGCATTAGTAAGTCCAAAGGGCATTACCCGAAACTCATAGTGGCCTTGATGGGTTCTAAATGCCGTTTTTGAAATGTCACTTGGATGCATGCAGATTTGATGGTACCCCCCCGATCATAAGTCTAGCTTAGAAAAATAACATGCTCCATGTAATTCGTCCAGCAATTCATCAATTACTGGAATTGGGAACTTGTCTTTCACAGTAATTTGATTCAAGGCCCGATAATCGACTCAAAACCTCCAGGAACCATCACTTTTACTTACTAGTATAACTGGTGATGAGTAGGGACTATTGCTTGGCCGTATCACCCCAGATGCTAGCATATCTGAAACCATACATTCAATCTCTGTCTTCTGGATGTGTGGATAGCGATAAGGCCTCACACACACTGGTCCCTTACCAGGGATCAAGGGAATCTTGTGGTCATGTGACCTAGTTGGTGGCAATTGCTTGGGTTCTGTAAATAAGTCCCCGAAAGAGGCCAAAATCTTTTGTAGCCGCTCGTCCTCCTTAGTCCCATGTGTTAGATCTTGGGGCTGTTGATCCACAGGTGTAAAAGCATATAATTGCAATAAGACACCTTACTTCCTTTTCTTAAGCTCACGCCTCACGTCCTCTTCATCCTTGAATTTGCTAGAAGGAGTGGACATCCCTTGGAACATCACTTCCTCGCCCTCCATGCTAAACTTCATTTGCATCTTCGAGAAATCCCATAAAATTGGCCCTAAAGTCATCAACCATTGTGCACCTAAGACCGCATCATAACCTTCCAGGGGTAAGATGTAGAAATCCACGGTGATAGTGATCCCTTGAAGAACCACTCGTACCCCTGACTATTTCCCCAAGCTGGTTAATCTCTCTCCACTAGCCACTGTGACTTGGAGTCACCCATCATTCTTGGGTTGCAACCTCAACCTTCTTGCCACTCTTTCACTCAAGAAATTATGGGTACTGCCTGAGTCCACCAGGATTGTTATCATCTTTTTACCCATATGACCTTGCACCCGCATAGTTTGAGGAGCTTGAGTCCCAGCAATGGCATGCAAGGAGATGCCGACGGTTTCATTTTCCTCCTCTCCTTTTTCTTCAATCTCTTCAACCTTCTTCCCATCATCCTCTTCATCATCAGACGAACTCCCTTCAATTAAAAAGAGCTTCTTGCAACGATGGCCAGGCCCAAACTTTTCATCACAGTTGTAACACAACCCTTTGTCCCTTCTATCTTTGAGTTCGGCTGGAGTGAGTCTTCAAATGGCAGGATTTGTGGGGCGTTGCACATTCAAGGGTGATGACATGGGTGTCTTCTTTGCATCTGGTGTGAATGTTCGACGTTGAGACTACAGTCGGGCTTCATAAAGACATGCTAGGCCAATGGCTGCAGAGAGCGTTGTTGGGCATGATGCTTGCACGTCGACTCGAATGCCTTCCTTGAGCCCACTCACAAAACAACTGACTTGTTGTGAAGGGGTCACTCTTTCAGTGCGACTAAGTAACCTCTCAAATTGACCTTGGTACTCCCGAATTGAGTTAGTTTGCTTCAACTTTGTGAGATCGCCAAAGAAGTCTTCATATTAGGTGGGACCATACCGTGCATTTAAGCCTTTCTTAAGGCAATTCCACGTGATTGCCTACTCTTCCTCCTTCAACAATTGATACCACAATTGGGCTTCACCCTCTAAGTGGTATACTGCGAGTGGCACACGTTCTTCTTACGGGGTTTGCTGAAACTCAAAGAACTGCTCAACTCGGCATATCCAGCTAATGGGATCTTCATTGTCGTTGAAACGTGGGAAGTCCAACTTGGCAAGCTTGGTGATGGTTGATGAAGTTGTATGACTCATTCCTTCTCCGATGCTGAAATAGTTTCGCCTGAACCCACTTCGATTTGAGGAACCTTCACCGTGGTTAGAATTCTGGTTCGGTACAAGCTGGTCCAACCGAGAGTTTAGAGCAGAAAACATTTCTTGCATTTGCTTCATCGCGTTATCATGCTTAGAGTTTAATGCTCCAAGCTCGGCTTCAATATGGCTGATACGTTGCTCCTCCATCACTGGCTCTGATACCAAGTTGTTATGTTCAACTTGGATTTCATGTCCTCTATCTCTTCCTCTCTTACCTATTTTGATGAAATAGATATTAGAAAGTGGTTGAGTGTGCTTTAAGTGGTTTTCTTCGAGGGAAACCGGGCCTCCTTTAGAATTTAATTAGAATAATCTGATCTGCCCTTCTATTTCATACTTCTGAATATAAATACACCTTACAAGATAATGATAAACTTACTTCCAACCTATATCGAATAGCTATCATAGCTCATCCTTAATTTGAAACTCTTGCTAAGATAATGCTTAGCTTATTGGAACTTGAAATCAAACTAATCTAAACAACCCAAACTAATCAATACCAATCTAAACCACCGATCCTAAACAATTAAAACAATACCAATCTAAACAAGAAGTGATATCAGGAAACGTCATCTATATCTCTTTAGCAACGTGGTTGGCTACGGAAATCTTCTTGTGAACGTGGCCATGCAAGTCTTCATCCTTAACAACATGGCCATGCAAATCTTCATCCTTAGCAACGTGGTTATCTGAGGATGCTTGTAACAGTAACCGCCAAAGTCAGTTTAAGAGCCGACATTTTCTTCCTTCATGTGACGTGTCTGCAACTTTTTTTTTTTTTTTTCAGAAAAACAATAAAATATGAAACCTCAACAAAGTTTAGTTACAAATTTCTCAAAAAAAATAAAAATTAGCTATAAATTTGGTTGCACTTTAATTTTATGTCAAGTGTACTTCTAATTAATAAAACATCTTGTGACATTATAGGTTTAAAACTATCTCTTAAAAAACAAAAGTACTATAATTTGATGACAAGTATCTTTAAATTTTTAATGCACTCCAATTTCATTCTAAATATCATTTTAATTGTCCTCTAATTTATTGTAGAATATAAAAAGATTCAATTGGAATATTAAATAACAACATATGCATCATATCAAATTATTTGATTTATTCTGTTTTTCTGTGATTGGACATGATTGTGTACAGTGATCAAATATATCATTCACATATGCATCATATCAAATTATTTGATTTATTTTCTTTTTCTGTGATTGGAGTCATTGGACATGATTGTGTACAATGATCAAATATATCATTCATTTAGAAAGGATTTGTTATGAAATGTTTTATTTTATTTTTTAATAATTTGGTGATTACATTTATGGGGGAGTGAACACTACAAATAAGTGGACCTGTTTCAACCCTTGTTTTTTGAGGATTTATTAAAATTTGTCCAAATAAACACTAAATATAACACGTGCGTGACTATTACTAGGTTTACTGAGAAACTTCAAAATAAATCAACATATAACCCTTGAAATAAGTGCTGAAAAAAATGGCAGGTGACTATTAAATCATCGAAGATTTAAACCCCAACTTTCGTACTGGGTTACAAGACTCTTTACTTAAGGATATATATATACTGGATTGCTAAGAGCCAAATTCTCTGCATAAGAAATGCACTTTGTTAGCTAAATTCTAGATAGTCTCTCATTAAAAATGTTGCATCGGACTAGCTACTAGCTAGCAGCCCAAAAATATTCTAATTGTTACCGTAACTTTCCATATCCAATCATATTGTAGCGATCCAAATTCATTCATTTTTAAGTTATATTCTCTTTCAAAATGAATAGAGATAATAATTTGTTATTTGGGATTATAGATATTATTATAAATTTATATTTTTCTAATGTGACTTCTTAATTTATAACCATTAAATCACTTAATTATATTGTTATAGTTTTAAACTATAGAATGAAATTTTGTGATAAATATATATATTTATATATATTTTTGATTGAGTTTGAGACGACTTTATTAGAAATAGGATGTATCAGTTGAGCTACAAAGCCCTTATGTTGTATTTATATTTATGTAAGTTGATGGTTAACACTATTTAATGAGCTAAATAATCTAATACCAAATTTATTAATTTCATGTTTATACAATATGCATTCTCAAATAATTCAAATAAGTTTTTGATTCCAAAAATGTTCATATCACTATGCATTTTTATCCCCTTGACAAATTTTCTAACCTGGTTACTGCAGGGACCCATTGGAGCTATGAATTTGAAGGGAAGAAGCCAAGAAAATACATAATAGTAATTTATTCTCTGCCATTTAACTTTTTTATCCTTTCTATCAAACACATATGGTAGAAATAGAACTATACCTAATATTTTCTGTTCTCCAACTTTTAATAATAAGTTAATTACATAATCATGACCAAATTCCAATGTAACACATTTTTAGATGCACAGTAGCTCTAAAATCTTTCTCTATGACTTGTTTGCCACATCAAGAACTAACGCTTAGACAAAACCTCAATAAGTTGTTCCTAAATGGATGATATAAGTAAAGAATCCAAGTTGTTTTCCAAAGACAAGATTTGTCACCCAAAGTGGTGCCATATATCATTAATCTGTAATCAACACAAATAAAACAGAGCATTCACATAAGCTCATACTTAATGGCATGAGGGCCAAAATTTTCCCAACCAATCTAAAAAATTGTTGACATCAACTTATATATTTATTGTGTAAAAATGCATTTTTGCTACAATACTTGTGTAAATATACACAAGCACTGTTGTTATGCATTAATTCAATTGTTTACTTTCTTTTGTTTCCTAAGGATGAAAGAATAGAGTGAAGGATAGTTTTGGTGTATAAAAAAAGATAAACAATGATAGTTATTATTTGTGGAAGAGTTCACATACTGTTCATACTCAACCTTTTCCACCCAACTAAGGGGTAAGTATCCATTGCTTGTCGAAGAGTTCACATATTGTTTTTGTTGACTCGTGGATTGCAGTAAGGATGATTGGAAAAAAAATTACAAAACAAAACTTTAATTGAAAAATAGTGTCCTCAAAGACTAATGTCCCATGACCAAAATTGGTTCTTTATTTTTGAGGGGTTTATAATGAAATTTGCATACTTTAAATTGGTACTCCAATTATTTGAACAATGAAAGTTAGGCTATTTATTGATTTGTGTATGAAGAAAGATTCACGGATTGGAACTAGAGTGGGTTTAGTAATGTCTCAATCAAAGAACTTAGCAAAGGGAATTGGACCTAGCATGTCTTAATCTGGTTTGCAAAGGACCTTTGAGTCAGGACCCAAGCTTTGTCCACGGGCCTGCAGAAGGACCCAACAGAGCACGTCAATTAGAAATGAACCTCGTCCAAACTTGGTAGGAACCTTTATAATAACTTGCCTCTTATATGTGCGAATCTCATGAGTAATGCATGGACCATATAAAATGACATAACTTTTACTATAACTTACCACATGGTGAGTTGTGAATAGTAAATGTGTAATGGTGAGTTTATGTGAGGACGCACTTCTATTACTGTGTATGAGATTCACATGTGGGCCCATCGTGAGAAAATTGTTTTATGATATCATCTCATTCATGCAACTACATCAAGCACCCTTTGATGACCCACAAACCTAAGCATCTTTAGCCTGTAGGAAATACCATACACAGCCCACAGGCATCTCGGACTAAATAAATGGCCCAGCTGAAGCCCAATAAGCAATCCAAATATGCCTATCCAAGCCCATCATACATAGCTAACAAAGTAAGCTCACTAGTCCTCTTTGTCAAATGAATAATAATTTATATTATACGTAACAAATACATAGACAACAATTGTATGTCTATACAGACAATTATAATTGTATGTCTATACATGTACCACAAAAAACAAATTTGATATATTTGGTGAAAAGCAACATAGATCCAAGATATGAGAAAGACCGAATCACAACATGTAACACAGTTACACAGTGCAACTTTTTTTTTTTAATGGAAAAATAAAATCACAGTGCAACTTAGTAAAAATTACAGAGTATACTTTTATTATCGAAAATTTGCTCTCAGCTCCTTGTGAAACGAATAATAGAATAAGAAATATCACACAAAGATTGATATATTTGGCAGCAAATTATACCATAATAAAATAGTGACACACTTTTTTGGTCATAAGTCATAACTTCATTATACAGAAGCACAGGAAATGTTCAACCACCACACCTCCAAAAAAGGACGGAAGGAGAATTTATTACAACACAAACTAGACCTAATCACAGTAGCAAACATTGCATGAGCATGGACAACAGAGTTTCCATCTCTTATAGCCAAAATAAATGAACAATATTCAATTGTAGAAATTCATAATTAAAACGTCGATATATTTGGTATCAAATTACAACAACATAATAAAACATTGAAACTTGGTTACCATTGTACTAGACCAAAAGAAGAAAGTTACAAACATATATTCTTAGCAATATTCTATACTCTTTATTCTCTCCAAATCACTTCACTGACTTGATCTTCTAAGGATTTGTGGCTAGCACCACACCAGTGTTTTGAGTCCTTATCTTAAAATCACCTTTTTGCGGGATCAATTTTAGTCGTCCACACCATCTTTGGATGAAGGGAATCAACAGACGATATTCTACATCATCATTAAGCAAAGTGATGTTTACAACTTTGGAAAATTTCTTTTGGAGCTAATCACAGGGAAGTGGGCAATAATAAAAAGCTATGAGAATGATGACATTAATAATATTTGATGAAGCACAATTTTGCCTCGTCAGTATGTTTCTCGCCAGTATGATGGACGACCTGGAGCTTGTCAGTATGTTCCTCGTCAATACTATGGACGACCTAGAGATCCTGTATCAAAGTAAGCACTAAGCAGATAATGACACCGGTTTGGGGCCTACTAAGGACCCTCCTATGCTTAAATTAGCTTAAACCTTTTAGAAATCTGTAATCTGCAGAGTAATTTGTGTGTGTTCAACATGCCTCACGTACTTGTCTCTCCTGGCTTTATATAGCCTTTGTGTGAGTAAATGCTCAGTCTACTGGCCTTTCTAACGTTGTATTAGAGCTGGAGGATTTATGGCCTAATAATGACCATTTATCCTCAATCTTTTAACGTCTGTAATGGCCATTAAATACGCATAATTGGACGGTAGTAATAGCTCTGTGCTCATTTATCATTTGGACATTAAATGTTGTCTGGAACTAATGTGCTTACACTCATCCATACTTTTACTCGTCATTAACATGGACGGTTTGCAATATGGACAAGCATTTTATCGCTATCCATCAGTTATGGTTGAGCTGGAGGGTTAAATGGCTCATTTAATAGCCATTTAACTTCCCCATTCAATGTCCTGTAACGGCTGTGTAATAGTCAGCTTGAGATAGTTGTAATAGCTGTGAGTTGGTGGCTAGAAAGGGTGTACGTCCGTTACACTTGTGCCATTTAAGTAAGGAATTTACATCTAAGCATTAATGTGTGCTTATAATCATCCTTAGTAATGACGATCATCCTTAGTAATGACGGTCACTTTATGGACGACCATTTTACACTACTCCTAAATATTGCTTGGGTCCGTCCCTTCTTGCAAAAGGCAATATAAGAAACATTGTTGATCCATGACTGCATGGAAAATTCGACACCAACTCGGTTTGGAAGGCAATAGAGACAGCAATAGCATGCGTGCCATTAATTTCCATCCAAAGGCCAAAGCATGAGCCATGTGGTGATTGAATTGAAGGAATGCTTGGAGATAGAAAAGGCTTATGAACAAGATTGGGGTCCAATTATGAAATCCAACGATGCATTTGAAATGAACCCTTTGGGCCGTGAGATGGGTATGGTTACCCAGGCAAGGTAGTGCGTGACTACGAACTATGTAGCCAATGGCTGGTTTTTTACTATAATAGCATACAAACGATCCTGTTTGTTTTTTTTTTTTTTTTTTTAATTTATGAAAAACGATCTAATTTGTTGAGTGTAAATATAATGATCGCTTATTTTCATTTGAGAAAGAAAACATTAAGTTATTATTTTCAAAATCTATAGATCTTAGTATAAACAAAATAAGTTATGAAATGCATGGGTCTTTGTACTTGTTACTTGTTAGCTAGATTTGTTGATATGTAATCCAATCAAAACCAAAGAGAGAAGTCTTATAGACAGAGAGAGCCACCTTCTGGTCTTCTTTTTAGGTTTTTTTAAATTATTTTCTTAGTATATATTTATAATAAATATCACTTTTGAACTTTAACGTGGGTGTCGGTTTGGTTTATAAACTTTTGATTTGAACAGTTTACTCGATGTATTTTATTTTATAACAAATTAAACTTTTTAACTAGTACTTTTCATTTAAGGACATACATTTAATCACGCAATTCACACAAAAATTTTTTCACATGATTAATAACTTCAGAATGTCATTATTATCACGTCAACAGTATTACCAACCGTTCTTGATAACAGTTTTTTATTATCAGACTAAGACAATATTCAGTTTTTTTGGTGTAGGTGGAAATTAAATTTCAGATCTCTTATCCAATCATAAGAGATTTTTCCCAGTTAAACTAATTGAAATCCATGTATTACCAACTTAATGTATAGGCGTTAATTGTTCTTTTTTATTTTTTTTTATGTTCAAGAGAATCAGGGTTCATTGTTCAAATTAAAAGCCCAAGCACCAAATAGAAACTCATTTTAAAGTCCAAAGGTGATGTTAGTTTAAAGTTCACACAAATTTTCTATATCGGTCTTCAAAATAATTAAAAATTTAATTAGTCTAGCTCATGGAGACCCATTCTTAATTTTTAGCAGAAGAAGCACAACTATATACTAGTGGTGGTGGATTCACTTATATATAGAATATAGGGTATATAACTGCACCAACAGTTTTTTTTTTTTTTTTTTTTAATATATATAGGCTATATATTAAAGATTATTATAAATTTTTGAATTCTTTTTTATAACTGCACTCACTAAATAAATTTGGAGTTTTTACGAATATCTCCCTTTCATTTCCATAGCAATTAACAGAATGACTAAGCTTCACATATAAAGAATAGTGTGAAAAATAGAGATAAAATATTTCCCAAAAAAATAAAAAATAAAAACTGAAAAAGAGGCCTGTCTTGGATTGTATTTTCATATTTTGTATACCTACGACTTTAAGTAGAAGTGGCATTACTGAAAAGTGTTGAACACACCAAAAGATAAAATTTGTTTACTACAGCTTATTTTTAAAATTTTTGAAAATGTGATTGTTTAAAAGTTGTACTTAAAAAATTGAAGTTTAGTAAGGTAATACTTGGAAAAGGTGCGGTCTGTATTATCTCAATTTAAGGAAATGCAGGTTATTTTTGTCATAGTTTTTTTGGGATTTTTTTTAAGGATCTGAATTTGAATTTTGGGCTCTATTTTAATTGTTAATTATGTATTAATAAATTTTCCTGAGAGAGTTTTAACTTATTGCGTTCACTCCTAATAATAGCTCTTTAGCATCAGACAAAGACATTAATTAGTTTTTGGTGTAAGCGGGAATTGAACTCCAAATCTCTTTTTTATTTTGGTTCAAAAAAAGAAAAAATAAACAAATTGTGGTGGAAAAATGTTACTAAGAAAAAAGTGATGCCACTAGTTTATTTTATTCACTTTTAATTAATAAATTATAAAACAATCAGATTGAGCTAACCAGGGCTGAGGTTGAGGCTAAGGGCACTTATGCTTCAGCCTTGTGGGCCAATAGAAACCAAGTGGAAAATCTTTTAATGCCTAATGAGGGTATTTTGACTAAGGATTCAACAGCGATGGAATGAAAGACGACGAAGCCACACCAAAAACCCGATGGGGTGAGTAGCTGACGGGCCAAACAAAAAGCCAACGTGTCTAGCATGACTTTGCTTGGCCCACACAAATGTTAATATAAGGAAATATCATGCATGTCACGCAAAATAAACCCACTATTGATTTGTATCTCCCTCATATGGAAAGACACCCTATAATCTTGGAAACCCTAGTACAAGATCTTCTTCATAAGGAAAAAACCCCACTCTCAAGGGATCTTAGCTCATTACTCACCACTATATAAGCACCAAACCCTTTCTTTTCTGAGGTATGCAGAAAATCTCTAGCTCTCTCATTATAGAGTTCTTAGAGGTTTCTCATTTACTGACTTGACCTTCAGAGGGTTTTTGGCTGGTGCCAAATCGATGCCTTCTGTTTGGTCCTATTGTTCTTATTCCACAGGTACCCATTGGAGTGATTTGTAACCTACAACTCACTAACAATTTGAGCACAACATCAGTTGGCGCTGTCTGTGGGAAAAATTCGTGATTAGCCTTATCACTAACTCTAAGACGAAGGGTTGCATGGTCCAAACGCGTTCAATGGCTACCACTAACCAGGAAATAGGGAATCCCTCCAATGCCTTGGAAAGACAGGTGCAAACCCTGGAAGAAGCAGTAGAACGACTCACACAGCACAACCAAGAGTTGGAGCAATAGCTAAACCAAAGGAATGCGTAACAATGCAACGAGCGGGAGATCGACGAATAGAATGAAAGTCACCTACCGAAAGGAGATAGACAGGGAAGGGAAGACCAGGAAGAGAGTAACGTCCTAAGTAGGAGGGATGGACCAGAAGATACCAGCTGCCTATCCGAGGTGGAAGTCAGTGCTATGCGCATGGCCCAAGGCATGTAGATGATGAAGGAGAAGATGGATATGATGATAAATACCTTGAGGGGATGGGTATCTACCAATCTGGATGAGTTGGTACATCGATCGGACTCCCATTCACCACCCAGGTGACCTCCTTCCCTCTCCCAACAAAGTACCCAATGCCACAAGTAGAGGCGTATGATGGGTTGAGGGAGCTGCATGACCACCTAGAGTCATTTACGACCCTCATGCACCTACAAGGAGTTCTAGATGAAATTATGTGCAGGGCATTGTCCACCACACTGAAAGGGCCAGCAAAGGTGTGGTTTAGTAAGCTTACCCCGAACACAGTTTCTACCTTCAAAGAGTTGAGTGGACACTTTGTCACACACTTTATTGGAGGGCAGAGACACAGAAGGTCCTCCGCAGCCATATTAAACATTAAGCAATGGGAAGACGAAAGCCTAAGGTTGTACGTGACTCGTTTCAACAAAGAGGCTCTCCTGATTGACAAAGCTAATGACAAAATCCTCGACACTGCCTTCACCAATGGATTGAAATGGGGGGAGTTTCTCTTCTCCATCTATAAGAATGACCTAAAGACAATGGCCAAGGTGCTATACAAGGCCATGAAATACATGAATACCAAAGCTTCAATGATCACTCATGGGGACACACTGAGAAAAAGGGAATGATAAGACAATCATCGTCCAGACAGAGGAAGAAAGTCGACTCGAACGAATGACCGAAGGGACAATAGGAGATCAAAGCCCCCATCAACGAGGATGATGAATTTCACCCCCTTGAATACTCTGCTAGATCAAGTCCTCATGCAGATAAGGGACAATGCATTTGTTGATGCCCGAGCAGCGAACAGCTGGAAAACTGTCGGGTCTTCATTTGACCACCTACCATGGCGATGCTCCCATGCTCGTGGGGCCCATTGGAGGCCCCTCTCGATAATTGTGTGGTTTTTGAGAAGTTTCGAGTGCTCTCTCTCTTATGGGAGGAAGGTAGGTCTACCTTTGGAGGTGTGGCAGGAATCTTGGCCAAATTTTAGGTGATTACCAAAGGTAAGTGAAGTTGCCACCAATCATTGGGTTTTTCTAAGGTGTGCTTGGTCACCTGTTTCTAGTTGATTTTATTACCGATCCTAGGCTAAGAAAAAGGGAATTTTTCCTAATCTATTGTGGATGGAAAAAAATCTTGATTCTTGAGTCCGGAAGTTTGGTTACGTGTGGGGAAGGTGTTAGGCACCCCACAACGCTTGTCCAAGGACAGTCCTTTGTTTTGATAAAACCTTAATTTTTGGAGATTGGCAGTAAAAAACATGATTTTGGCATTGGCTTTCAGGGCTTTGTATGCATGGGGGGCTTTGAGGTTTGGCTTTTGAATGGATGTGGTCCCAATCTATGCTTTCCTAAGGCATTCAGGCAAAGGACCAAATTTCCACGGCAAAAATCCAGCGACATGTCACCTTACTTTCGCGACGGAAATTAGACATCGCTTTACCTTAGGTGACATGAACTGTGACAATCACACTGGAAGGGGCGAGCAGGTATATATATACATACATTATGCACAATGCAAGCACACAGAGCAAGAAAGTAAATGCCTATATCCTTAGAGCATGGCCCAAAATATAGTTGCAGGAAAGTAAACAGGGTACTTTAGAGATGAGAACAAATGGTACATGGCATGATATACCTAATACAACCCATCTAAGAGAGAAAGGAAGGAGGAAGGAAGGGGGTTTAAAAGAGTACATAACCAAATGGGAGAGGCTAGACCCCTAAATGTACTGAACATGGCCACTTGGCTTATATCGACATGCTTGCATCCTCGCCCTTTTTGCTTGCGCTTGGGAGATCATGCCCTAGCTCCATGTATCCTCACTCCATGTGTGTACATGCAAAGGTAAGAACAAGAAACCAACAAACAAGCAATGGAAAGAGAGAGGTGTAGATAATGCGCAAAGGGTACAAAACAAACAAGCAAGATAGATATGGCAAGCATAGCAGTGGCGGGAGACATGACAAGCAAGGATAAGCAAACAAACAAGAAAGCAAGCGAACAAGAATGCAAACAAGCAAGAAAGTAAGCAAGCAAAAGGGCCAACAAAAGGTGGTGTCCACGAGGGACAAATATAGGTTTGCATCGAGTGTCCATATCTTCATTGTGTTGAAGTATGGATGACACACTAGCAAGCAAGACTCATGCATGAACATGTAAGCAAGCATGTAAAGATGCATAGAAAGCCAACAGGTTGCACGAACAAGCATGGCAAGCATATCATCGCATGGAATGGAAAAGGGAAGGGTATGCACGAAGCAACCCAACATCCGAAGATGCATCCCAAGTGGTTACACCCAAACAAGGCCTCATAGGCTTTGGATGTAACCAAACAAGATCAAGCCCGCGGAGGGCATCAAGCATGGCAAAGCCTAGGACAAGAAAGGCTAACACAAGCATAAAGTATAGAAGTAAGCAAGCAAGCATAGACATGCAAATGGGAATGATCCAAACCCTTTTGATATGGGCCATGGTACATGGATGATGACAAAGACCATAGGGTCTAAATCGGGTCCAAACCATTAGGCCAAACACAAGAAAATGTGATAAAAGGAACAAAAGGGCTACAATAGTACATGGTATGACAAACAAAGCCTAGGCCTAAACACATAAACATGGTGTAGAGAGGGAAAATTCCCGACCTATCACAAGCTGACACGTCACATTACCAAACCCACAAAATACAGCCAATTACAAAGCACTATGTATTGCTGCTAGGTTTTGCTATCACTATTCAGAAGCCAACAGAAATTTGCCAAGTGTCATGCAAGAGCCAATCACGCATCAGCGCACGTGTAAGCGATGACTCAAGCAACCTCGCACGTGTAAGCGATGACTCAAGCAGCCTCGCACGTGTAAGCGATGACTCAAGCAGCCTCGCACGTGTAAGCGATGACTCAAGAAACCTCGCACGTGTAAGCGATGACTTAAGCGGACCAATCAAGCCGTGACATGTGTCACCAATCAAGCTTCGCCACGTGTCGCTCACCCACCCCAAAACTCCTATAAATAGAAGCCTTCCTGAGACATTTAGGGGGACCAAAAAAATTCAGAAGTGAAAAAGCTCTGTGAAGATCAAGCCTCAAAGCCTTCAAGAACTTCAAGAATTTCAACCCCAAAATCGAAGAACATTCGAAGCAGAATCATCAAGATCATCTGCCTAGATCCTAAAGTTCACGGGAATCAAGCCAAAAGTGTCCGAAAACATCAACAACTCACAAATCATTGAAGCTCAACGGATTCAAGCCTCTAAAGCTCCGAAGAACTTCCACCACAAACCTTCGAAGACGAAGAACGCACGAAGAACACGAAGAACGAGAAGAACAAAGGATTTCTAAACAAGCTCATAGCCAGAGATTCATTGTAATTCCGTTTCAGTAATCTTCGATCCATCCATCAACCAAATTGAAGGATATTTTGTGTTCAAGTCAAATCCACATTACCATAAATCTAATCAATAAGTTTTGCAAGGAGATCGAATCAGAGGATCACTCTTTTGTAATTCCAGAGAATTGTACCACACAATCATCAATATAAATTCGCATTTGTGAAACTATTTTACTTATTTGATTTATTTCAAACTAGAAATTTAGTCGCTTACAAATTCTGGCACGCCCAGTGGGACATCTCTGCCTCTCATCTCATTCTCCTTCAAAGAAAGAAATCAACATCACCATCTTGCTACCTACTTCAATGGCCTCTAGCAAGAATGTCCGAAAATCAGTGGTTGATGATTCCAGTGCTGATGAGTATGTCGGCCCAATCACTCGCAGTCGATCTAAAGCTCTTGATCGACTCCAACCTCAACCAACCCAAGAAAACCAATCTCCTGCTGACACTTCTCTGGACTTTCTTGCAAATAGGAAAGCTACCACCAAAGATTCATCTACCTCGGAAGATTTGGAAATCAGTAATGAATCATCCCCAACAAAGACCTTTTCTATCAACTCTTCGCCCGTGATGAGAAACTTAAGAAGTGAAGTACCACTAACTCATCCTGTTTCATCATTTTCTCCATCATCTATAGAGGTCATGCCAGTAATGATGACTAACACCTCTACCATGGAAGAAAAGATGGCTGAAATGGAACAAAGAGTCATCCTTCTCACAAAGGCACTTGAAGAAAAGGACGTCAAAATTGCAACCCTAATGAACAAGCTGGAGGTACAAGATTCGGGTGAATCAAGCCTTGGCCCTGAGCAGCCACCTGGCTTTACCTTCAAAGGAGAAAACGTCAAGGGTGATAAAGGAAAAGGAGGTGAAGGCACTTCTCAACACGGACATTCCACCTCAATGGCCTCAATATCTGTCCAACAACTGCAGGATATGATTACAAACACCATTCGAGCACAATATGGAGGTTCTTCCACAAGTTCTCTCATATATTCCAAACCCTATACAAAGCGCATTGATAACATGAGAATGCCAAATGGGTATCAACCTCCCAAGTTCTTGCAATTTGATGGCAAAGGAAACCCTAAGCAACACATTGCTCACTTTGTAGAAACTTGCGAGAACGCAGGGACTCAAGGAGGCCTCTTTGTAAAGCAGTTTGTCCGTTCCCTAAAGGGGAATGCCTTTGATTGGTATACAGACTTAGAGCCCGAGTCAATCGATAGCTGGGAACAACTTGAAAGGGAGTTTCTCAACCGATTCTACAGCACACGACGCACGGTAAGCATGATGGAGCTTACCAATACTAAACAGTGGAAGGATGAACCCGTCGTTGATTATATCAATCGGTGGCGTTCTTTGAGTCTAGACTGCAAGGATAGACTTACTGAAATATCTGCCATAGAGATGTGCATCCAAGGCATGCATTGGGGACTTCTTTACATCCTTCAAGGAGTAAAGCCCCGAACATTTGAAGAGTTGGCAACTCGGGCGCACGACATGGAATTAAGTATTTCCAGCCATGGAAATACGAAACCTCCCGTACCTGAGGAAAGGAAAGAAAGACGGGAAATAAGGAAAAATGACAGGAATGCGAAAAGTAATATCAAAGATTCAATGAATGTCAATCCTGCCCCAGTCAAAATTTCAACAAAAAATGTGAAGGCCAATGAAAAGAGGCCCGAAGGAGGTCAACAGCGTGAAACGCGTCGCTCATCACTTAAGGAATGGGAACAAAAGGTCTATCCTTTCCTAGACGCCGATATGCCTGAAATGCTAGAACAACTGCTCAAGTTGAAATTAATTGAATTGCCAGAATGCAAACGACCGGAAGAGATGAGAAAAGTTGATGACCCGAACTATTGTAAGTATCATCGCATCATAAGTCATCCAATCCAAAAATGCTTTGTTCTTAAAGAACTCATCATGAAGCTAGCCAAGGAAAGGAAAATCGACTTGGATTTTAATGATGTCGCTCAGTCAAACCCGGTCACATTTTCTTGTGGGTTACCTAGTTCCCTGTCTCCAAATACTAAGCAAGGGGCAAATACCACGCTCATCCATTTTGGTTCTCTAGAACCGGTTCAAATTCAGCTCTCACAAAAAGCACCTGATTATAATTCAGATGATGATAAAAGGTCAACGATGGATGAGGAAGAAGGCTGGACGATAGTTACTCGCAAGAGATGGAAGAAGAAACGAGCATTCCCTCTTCATTTGATCACCCGAGAGTCCAGAAGAGCACAAAACCAGATTCAGCCTTGGTCAAAAAGAATGAGTGATAAGAGGCAAGGGAGACTAGGAACAAAAGTGTATGAAGATTCAGCACAAATCCAAAAATCTCGAAAGCTCATCACATTGGAAGAATTCTTCCCCAGGAAATTCTTTCAAAATGACTCAGCCGAGGCCGTCCACACAATTTCTCGTTGCGAAATCCAGGACGAAAAGGAGGACGTTGACCATGATGATCCAAAAGAGACCTTGTCATCTTTGGAGAAATTCCAATCTCAGGTCGATGAAGTTGAACCCTTGCAATCCCCCACATCACCAAAAGAAGTGCTCACCCGAGCTCTTGAGGAGCCAGAGATATACGCCCCTCATACCAATACGCTTCAACAAACACAGGGATGTTACGCATGCTCTCCAGACTTGACTTTCACTGATGAGGATCTATTGTTAGGCTCTAAGCCCCACAATCGCCCACTCTATGTCTCTGGTTATGCTCGTGAACAAAGGATCGAGCGTATCCTTGTTGATGGAGGTTCAGCCGTTAACATACTTCCAAAAATGACCATGAAACGACTAGGTTTTACTATGGAAGAATTATCACACAGTCGTTTGGTCATCCAAGGTTTTAATCAAGGAGGACAACGTGCAATCGGCCTGATCCACCTAGAATTATCCATTGGAGAATTGAAAAGCAACGTCTTGTTCCACGTCATTGACGCTAAGACGACCTACAACATGTTGTTAGGACGTCCTTGGATCCATGAAAATGGAATAGTGCCATCAACCTTGCATCAATGCTTCAAGTTCTTTCAAAATGGAATAAAAAAGGTCGATGCCGATTTAAAGCCTTTTGCAGAAACCGAAGCTCATTTTGCTGATGCAAAATTTTATGCAAAAGAAGACATTTCTAGCGAGGTTCTTCCAGTTGAGATCCCGTCTATGAAAAGTAAACAGGATGAAAAAGAGCATGTTAAATTCATCGCCAAAAAGGACATTTCTTCCCCAAAGAAAGGCCCAGAACCCTTCCTCCGGTATATACCATTATCACACCGCAAGAATGGACAATCACCATTCGCGGAATGCCTTCAACCTACAAAAGACATGGGAAGACCTGCAAAGCTCACGATGGAGGATGTAGCCATATTGAAAGAAGATCATGTCATGCCTTTAACTTCATCCACAAATCCTTTGCCCTCGAAGCCGTTAAATGGATTCGTGAGGTCTTTGCAAACTCCGATAGAGCATGGTATTCTACCAAGTGGGCGGACAAAAGAATGGTTCGACCCAAAGGCATATAGGCTGTTAGCCAAAGCAGGCTACGATTTCTCAAAACGAGAAGACTTAGGGAAGCTAATTCCAGAAGCCACCGGAGAAAAGATGCATGGCCTTAGCAAAACACAAAGGAAAATGCGGCTTGAAGGGCATGAAATTCATATCCCAAAGACCGGATTAGGTTATACTCCCGAACAACCAGCTCAGATATGGATCAAGAAAAGAAGCGATCCTTCAAGTTCCCAATACATAACGGTGGAGGTCGGCGAAAGTTCAAATCAAAGAAAAGACCATTCTTCACCCCATGTCTCAGTGTTTGATCGAATCGAGGCCTCGTCATCACGAAACACAGTGTTCGACAGGTTAAATACAACTTGTTTAACACCAAATCGGGACACTTTTGCTTGTAAATCAGTCTTTGATCGACTGGGGGCAACGAAAAGGCCTATTGATAGTCATTCTCAAAGTTCAATAAACTTTGACGTTCAAGGGGAGAAGAAAGCCAATGATGAGATTCGCAGTAGCATTCCTTCACGCATGAAACGTAACTTTACCTTGGAGATCAACACTGAAGGATCGCTCAAAGTCAAAAGACGAACGATTGTACATACAAGTCAGTCACCCGTCTATGATGAGGAAATTGAAGAAGTATCATCCTCGTTTCATATTACAATAGAAGAGGGTACACTATCAAATGCTGAAGCAACCAATGAAGAGGTCGATGAAGCTCCTCCAGCCTTGGAAGATGGAGGACAAGCTACAGTTGATGAACTTAAAGAGATCAATTTAGGAACTGCTGAAGAACCCCGGCCAACTTTCATCAGTGCACTTCTCACCCCTAAAGAAGAAGAAGGATACCTCAAGCTCCTAGTAGAGTACAAAGATGTATTCGCTTGGACTTACAAGGAAATGCCTGGGCTCAATCCGAGTATTGCTCTACACCATTTGGCCGTAAAGAAGGGCGTGCGCCCAGTCAAACAAGCTCAAAGACGCTTTCGGCCAGAGCTTATCCCTCAAATAGAAACCGAGGTCAATAAGCTCATTGAAGCAGGCTTCATTCGTGAAGTGCAGTACCCGGAATGGATTGCTAACATCGTCCCCGTCAAGAAGAAGAATGGACAAATCCGAGTGTGTGTTGACTTCCGGGATTTGAACAATGCATGTCCCAAGGATGATTTTCCATTACCCATAACTGAGGTCATGGTTGATGCCACTACCGGTCATGAAGCTTTATCTTTCATGGATGGATCTTCGGGTTACAACCAAATTCGAATGAATCCTAAGGATGAGCAGCTTACAGCTTTCCGTACCCCTAAGGGAATTTACTGTTACAAAGTGATGCCTTTTGGACTAAAGAATGCTAGTGCTACTTATCAACGGGCCATGCAAAAGATCTTTGATAATGTACTTCATAAAAACGTGGAGTGTTATGTCGACGATTTGGTGGTTAAAACAAAAAGGAGGGAAGACCATTTGGCAGATCTACGATCCGTGTTCACCCGCCTGAGAAAGTATCAGCTTAAGATGAACCCCCGTAAATGCGCTTTTGGCGTAACATCTGGGAAATTTCTTGGTTTCATTGTGAGGCACCGCGGTATTGAAATTGACCAGTCCAAAATCGAAGCTATCCAGAAAATGCCAGAGCCCAAGAATCTACGAGAACTTAGAGGCTTGCAAGGAAAATTGGCCTACATACGACGATTTATCTCAAATTTGGCCGGTCGATGTCAACCTTTCAATAGATTGATGAAAAAGGATGTGCACTTTGAATGGGATGAGGCTTGTAGCAATGCTTTTGCACGCATCAAAACATACTTACTTAATCCTCCAGTTTTAGGTGCTCCTATCCCAGGAAAGCCTTTGGTGCTGTATATTGCGGCCCAAGAAAAGTCTCTAGGTGCTCTTATGGCGCAGGAAAATAAAGAGGGGAAAGAAAGAGCCCTTTATTATCTAAGTCGAACTCTCAATGGGGCTGAATTAAATTATTCTCCTATCGAAAAGATGTGCCTCGCTCTTTTCTTTGCCATAGACAAACTGGAGCACTACATGCAAGCATATACAGTCCGTTTGATAGCAAAGGCGGATCCGATCAAATATGTCCTCTCCAGGCCAGTGGTTTCGGGTCGTATAGCTCGATGGGCAGTCTTGCTACAACAATATGACCTTGCATACATTCCACAAAAAGCTGTCAAAGGACAAGCATTGGCAGATTTCTTAGCTGATCACCCAGTTCCATCTGATTGGGAGTTCTCCGATGATTTCCCGGATGAAGATGTGTTTTACATTGAAGAAATGCCACCATGGATTATGTTTTTCGATGGGGCTGCACGTCGAGAAGGAGCGGGGGCAGGTGTAGTGTTTGTTTCTCCACAAAGGCAAATACTTCTATACTCGTTCTCATTAAGCGAGCTTTGCTCTAACAATGTAGCTGAATATCAAGCATTGATTATTGGTCTACAAATGGCCATTGAGATGGGCATAGCGCAGCTTGAGATCTTTGGGGATTCCAAATTAATTATCAACCAAATCTTGGAGCAATATGACGTTAAGAAAGAAGACCTCATCCCCTATTGCAAATATGCGAAGAAATTGCTAGCAAATTTTGAGGCCACCACATTGGAGCATATACCAAGGAAGGAGAATAGACAGGCCGATGCTTTAGCTAATTTGGCTACTGCCTTAGCATTATCCCAAGAAGAGACAACCAAAGTCGCTATTTCCCAAAGGTGGGTGGTACCTCTCGTGGTTGAAGAAGAAGAAGAAGAGCAAGCCAACATCATTTCTGTATGCCTTGTCGAAAAAGAAGATTGGCGACAAGTGATCATTGAATACCTTCAACATGGAAGACTCCCGGATGATAAACGCCACAGGACTGAAATTCGGCGGAGGGCTGCTCGATTCATTTACTATAAAGACACTCTCTTCCGCCGTTCATTTGATGGATTGTTTCTCCGTTGCTTAGGAGAGGAGGAGGCTAAACAAGCCTTAGAGGAGGCTCATTCTGGCATATGCGGCGCACATCAGTCAGGTCCTAAGTTACACTATAGGATCAAACGAATGGGTTACTATTGGCCTACAATGGTACAAGATTCTATGGAGTGCGCTAAGAAGTGCGAAGCTTGTCAATATCACGCGAACTTCATCCATCAGCCGCCAGAACCTCTACACCCAACTGTAGCTTCTTGGCCTTTTGATGCATGGGGTCTTGATGCAATAGGGCCATTACCAAAGTCATCCGGTGGCCACTTGTACATCTTGGCCGCAACTGACTACTTCTCAAAATGGGCGGAGGCTGTACCCCTTAGGGAAGTGAAGAAAGAAACGGTGGTCAATTTCATTCGAACTCATTTGATCTATCGGTATGGTGTCCCTCGGTATATCATAACTGATAATGGCAAACCATTCTACAATAGGCTGATGACAGAGCTATGCGAGAAGTTTGAATTTAAACAATACAACTCCTCCATGTACAATGCCCCGGCAAATGGACTAGCTGAAGCGTTTAACAAAACACTTGGCAGTTTGTTGAAAAAAGTGGTATCCAAGACAAAGCGAGACTGGCATGAAAGAATCGGAGAAGCATTATGGGCATATCGAACAACATTTCGAACGCCTACTCAAGCAACGCCCTATTCTCTTGTCTACGGAGTTGAAGCCGTCCTTCCGTTAGAACGCCAAATCCCATCATTACGGATTGCCATTCAAGAAGGATTGACTGGAGAAGAAAATGCCAAGCTCAGGTTGCAAGAATTAGAGGCGCTTGATGAAAAAAGGCTCGAGGCCCAACAACGCCTTGAATGCTACCAAGCTCGTCTTTCAAGTGCATTCAATAAAAGAGTCAAGCCACGATCATTCCAAGTTGGTGAATTAGTCCTCGCCGTTCGAAGACCTATCATCACAACTCATCGTACAGGCAATAAGTTCACTTCAAAATGGGATGGACCTTATGTTGTGCAAGAAGTCTACACCAATGGAGCTTACAAGTTGATTGATAATGATGGTGTAAGGATCGGCCCCATCAATGGGAAGTTCCTCAAACGCTTCTATGCTTGAAAATCAAGGATTACTCCTCGGTAAGAGCTTAAACTACCCACTGTAGCGCTGCAAGAGTACATGATGTCTTCCCATTACCCTTCAAAGCGTACCAATAAAGAGAAATTAATCTCATTCCATGTCAACAATTGTGAGTGTGGCGTAGCGGTTGGACGCCCGTGTCACCCTTGAGGCCATCTCGGGTTCGAGCAGTGGTGATACCCACTATTACACACTGCGCCCCCCTTTTTGCGAAAAAAAAAAAAAAAATCTTTTGAACTACGTGATGACTTGATCCCTCTCAAGGGTACGTAGGCAACTTAGTATCTTTTGCTAAGTTCAGTCTCGAAAAAAAAAATCATTTGAACTACGTGATGACTTGATCCCTCTCAAGGGTACGTAGGCAACTTAGTATCTTTTGCTAAGTTCAGTCTCGAAAAAAAAAAATCTTTTGAACTACGTGATGACTTGATCCCTCTCAAGGGTACGTAGGCAACTTAGTATCCTTTGCTGAGTTCAGTCACGCACTAAAAAAAAAAAAAAATGAATGAAGGAACAGAAAATAAAGTCTTCTTTATTGATTGACGAAAGGAAAATAGTACAAGAGGAAAGCATGTTGACATATATGAAGGGAATTAAAACTAAAGAAATTATGACATCCATTTCAAATCTTTCAAACTAGAGCGATTATCTTCCAGAAGGATTCGTATCTTCTCTAAAGCCTCTATATCCTGGTCTTCAAGAACGGGGGCAGATTTGACTTCTTCAAGTTGTTCTTCTAAGTCTTGCACAACATTGTCTTGTTCAACTTGATGAGTCTCAATTTGAGAAAGCGATAGCTCTAGTTGGACGAGCTCGGTTTTCAGGTCAACCATCCTCAATTTAACAGCATCAAGTTCGGTCTTCAAAGATGCTTTCTTCTGCGATGCTTCAGAAAGGAGAAATTCAACTTCAGTCTGGCGTTGAGATAAGATAACAGGACTTGGTCGTTTGTTCAGAGATTCCTTCATCTTCAAATAGTCTGCGATACCCTCACAATATTTGTCAACATTCTCACGCAAGTGTTGAGGGTCCACTCCAAAACTTTCAACTCCGCTATAAATTTCATGTACTTCAGCTTGTGGGAGGATGGTGTCTACAGAAAGATTCGAAAGCCTATTTAGAAGAACATCTCCTAGCATAGAAGCCCCTTTCCTACGCACAGAAGAAATATGCGCCTTGGCTTGAAACACAGAGACTTCCGGAGGTTTAGTCGATTGCAGGAATGGGAGAGGTGACCTTTCTGTCTCAATCGGAAATTTGGACGACGTACCAACATCAGCAAACTTACACCTCCTGAGATCTGAACTCTTCGCAGATGGCTTTGAAATAGAAGACTCACTGTTTGCAAAAAGATGCGCATGATTAATAGAATTCTCTGGATCAACACCCTCCATTGGACTCTTTGAATGTCTCCAATTGGAGCCTAGGTCATTACACACCTCCTCTTCAGAAATTTTAATGGCATCCCTAACTGGTACAACAAATGGACTTTTGGTGCCTTGACTGCAAGTGACTTCGTTATGTTGAGATGAGTCCTTTGAATGATTACCATCTTCAAGACGACGTCGTGCAAACGCTGACAAAGGCTGTGGAATGTATGGGTCTTGTAGTTCCCTCTTTCCCTTCTGAGGCTTGTTGGATGTTAGTGGCTTAACAGGGAAGGAGGCAATGTCAGCTAGGAGGTCTGTTCCTTTGGTAAAATCATTTCCGCAAACTCTTTCCCACCATTGTTTGTAGCTATGTCTGACTCGACTTCCAAAGTCTGTGGCAAAAGCTGGGATGAATATCTTAGAATCTGTGTTACAGCAAGTGAAGGATTGATAGAATTGGCAGAGGTCTTTTAAAGAACCGGTATGAATTTCTTCCTTCAAATCACCTGGGATGTCTTGATAAAATCCAAAGCGTCGACTGAATCTGTGAGGACTGTATGCTTCTACAATATGTTGGTCTTCACATCGAAGTGACAAGTACCCCGAGCGAAGGCTCATAAAGTAGTCGAACTTCTGAACGGATAAATGATTATTGTCAATGAAAGTCTGGTCATAGTTTTTCTTGAAAGCAGTTCGGTGCCAAAGAAAGTTTGTGGCGTTTCGTATATGCTTGCGTGCAGAAAATTCGTTGAACGGAGAGACATAACCCACACCAGAATATTTAGTCATCAAAGCATCAGATGGTTTATCATGGGTGAGGCGATTGCTTCGGAAGAAATGACCTACCCAAGCATAAACATAATGGATGGCAAAGCTAGCTCCGGACTTGCTCGGGGTAGAAGAGGAAGAAATGGTATTAAGCCCACGATAAATGCTAGCCAATACTGGGGAAGCAAGGCCAAATGAACGACCATTAGCTATGGAACTAGCAATTTTGAAAGTGCCAGGACGGATGTTGTTCTGATCCTTGATAGGGAAGACAAATATGCACAGCCAACAGGAAAGAAGTGCCGATAAGTAAGTCTCTTCCTTTAAATCACCTTCAACTTGAAGATCCACAAAGACCCCGTGTTCTTTGTCAAGCCATGGCCCATGCTCCTTTATCTCACCCGAGGGATTCTGACTATACTTAGGGATGGTTGTCCGTCTCGCTGGTTTTCTGGGAGCCGAATACTTGCTAGTTCCTCTATACCAAAAAGTAATCCAGTCGCGAACACTTACTTTCCCTTGTTTCTTCAGCCGATTTTGAAGATGATGATACGCCAGGAAAAGGTAACGGCAGCTGTATGGCAGATAGGGTCGTCCTTGGTCATTGATTCCATCTAGCTCTTGCGCATTGGGTACTACTTCATCATAAAATGCACCGGTACAAGGAAGTCCACCGAGAATGGAAAGATCCCATGGTGTGATGGAAATTTCTCCAATGGAGGTGTGGAGGGTATTAGTGGACGGACTCCAACACTCACAAAATGCTTTCATGAGGTTCTCATCATAATCATACGTGAACAAAGAAGCAAAGACAGCACTGTAGAGGTGGGTTACATCAAGGAGGTGTTTACACCGACTGAGCACATCTTCTAGCCAATCCCAATAAAGGGAGAAGTAGGAAAACCCTCCATTCACGCTAAAGGAAAAATCCCAATCCGCACGTTTTGCAATCATCTCTCGCCCTAAAGTGTTATACGGCTTTGATCTAGCAACATTTTTGTGGTGTGAAGCAAGAAGGATAGTTGTTTCCAAGTTAGAGCCGCCATCAGAAGGAACGATCTGTGACCATTTCGGCAAATTGAGAGGATAAGAGTTACGACCCCATTTTTCTGAAAATCTCCCAATTATGGGTGGACGAACAATCAAAGTCGTAGCCTTCGCATCCTTGCCATCTTTTTTTCTATAAATAAACAAAGCTGATTCTTCGCCAATCTTCGAATCTTTAAAAAAGAGCGTCATGATAGCTGTGTACAAAAAAGAAAAAAAAAAATTATTATTATTATTATCAAATAATAGAAAATGAATAAATAAATTTAAAAAAAAAGAAAAAAAAAGAAAAGAAAAGAAGGGCGTGCATGGTTTCACCATACAGAATATTACGTATTCTTTTTAGAGGTTATGTTTGCACAAGTTAGTGCATGCCTGAGTGGCTTTATATAGGGATCCACAGAAGCTTCTTCCTTTATGGAGCCAACTGCCACCAACTCCATGAGATCAGCAGAGACACTCAGTAGTTACTCTGCAACCACTCCCTGCCTGGATTGTCAAGCGTTGTCAGAACGGCAAGCACCAATGTAGACCAAAGTGGCAACCAATTCAACAATATCTGTGGACTCCATTCTGGATTTCTAAAGTTTCTGACAAGATTTCACAAAGAAATCAACCCACAGAGATCTTCTAAAGACTTTTGCGTACAAAACCTAGAAAAAAATCTTCAGCAACGGAGCCGCCACGCACCGCCACGCACGGCCACAAACTCACGATGACCCACGGTTTAATCCTTCAAATCTGTGCAAATCGGGACACCAATTCAGAAAACAGAAACCACCATTAGATCCATCGGCTCGCGATCTACAAAACCCAAAAATTTCAAGCCCAGAAACGGCCGTATCCGCCTCCATGCGCCGCCACAATCTCTCAATGAACCGCTACCTAAGCCTTCGGATTTGTGCAAACCTGCTCAGAAATTTACAAAACTGACCAGACAGGGGTCTCGAACGGCCTTAGATCAACAAAACCCAAAAATTTAAGGCCCAAAAGCCCAAGCACGCGCCGCCACGCGCCGCCAAGAGGTCCGGCGAACTTTTCCTTAAGCTCACGCGCTGGTCACGCGCTCACACGCGCCGGGAAGTTCCCTCACGCGCGACACGCACGACACGCGCCATACGTGTGAACGCCAGCGCATAGTGACGTCATCCATGACGTCATCTAACACCAGCTGACCCGTTGGTCCGATTCGACCCGGACCGACCCGGATCCGAACCACCTAAAAAAAAAAAAAAAAAAAAAAAAAAAAAAAAAAAAAAGAGAGAGAAAATGCTTGGACCAAGCAGACTTTTGACCTTGACCAGAAAATCAAAATTTTCAAAACGGACCTGTCCCACTCAATTTTTCGAGTACATTCCGATTTTGGGACCCATTTCTTCATTCGAGGCTCGAAAATTGTGCAAACATCCAATTTCCAAAAAGTTGACTTTTGTGCAAATGTTGACCAAGCGTCAAAATTTTTAAGATAGACCTATCTTACTCAATTTTTCACGTACATTCCGATTTTGGAGTCCGTTTCATCATTTGAGACTCGAAAATTGTACAAATGGCTCAAATTCCAAGACAATTGACTTTGATGCTGAAATCAACCTAAAGTCAAAATTTTCAAGTCACACTTGCCTTTCTCAATTTTTCGTGTACATTCCAAATTTGGAGTCGGTTTCATCATTTGAGACTCGAAAATTGTACAAATGGCTCAAATTCCAAGACAATTGACTTTGATGCTGAAATCAACCTAAAGTCAAAATTTTCAAGTCACACTTGCCTTTCTCAATTTTTCGTGTACATTCCAAATTTGGGGTCTGTTTCTTCATTTGAGAATCCAAAATTGCTCAAATGGTGTGATTCTACAACTGTTGGCTTTGAAGTGAACTTTGGCCAAGAATCTAGACATTCGAGCAAAACTTATCCTGTTCGGACTTTCTCAAAGATTCTGATTTTGAGATCCACTTATTTTGGATTTGGTGATCACCAATCAAACCCATATCTTTGAAGTATTGACGATGTCCAAAACTTAAATTCCTGAGATCAAAATTTGAGATTCATCCATTTAATTGGGATCTCCTCAGGGTTATTCTCCAGACTTCATCAAAACTTCTCTCTCCAAATATAAATGAACTCTCACAAGTGTGTCAGAACTTAAGGTTACACTGGGTCATTAATTCAACCTAACATTCTCATTCGGTGCCTACCATTCCCACCTACCATTTCCACCTACCGTTCCCATCTACCATTCTCACCAAAAATTCTCAACTACCATTCTCAACTACCTACCTACCATTCTTCATCTCTCTACTATAAATAGGAGGGCCGGGTTCATCAAAAACTCATCCAAAAAAAAAACCCTGAATCATGAAATGAAGATTTGCCTCTTTCAGATTTTCAAATCCTCCTTTTCACAACCATTTCTCACTATGATCTTATCATTCTCAACACCTAGCAACCGATTTTGCTTCATAATCGGTTTGAGATCAACCCTCCCATGGTTCGGTCGAAACCCTATTTACAACATCATTGCAGTTTTGAGATCCAAACAAACTTTATTTCTCCACTTAACGACCACCTTTGTCCATAAAATTACTCGTAACAAGGTCTGCATTGCGGTTCCATGTTTCCTTGGACTTGGTTGGCCAGGAAATCCAAGTCCAGCAAAAGCACCCGTTCCTAACCTCAGGGCTCCTGTAGTCTCTTTCCAATTGCTTGGTCTTCCAGCAGGAGCAGTAGTTCGGAACAAGCAGCAACTTGGCTGGTTTCTAGGGCCAGAATCACAAGTTAGCTCCATCTTTCATTTTTCTGTGCTTTTCCAACAAGTGGCAGTAGGTGAAGATGGTAAAAAAGTGTTGGGGTATCCTACAAATTGTTTTCCATCAACACTTAAAACAACCACCAAGGCGCCAGCTCATCAGAATTCAGCCTTTGGTGCCGGTAAATGGTCATCAAAGCTTTATTCCATGTCCCCACAACTACGGGACCCAAAGGTCATCATTGCTGGTACCTTAAAACTCATTTTCTGAAATTACTCCAACTTAAAATCAGCTTGAAGAATTTCAGAAGGTACTCTTCTGAAATTACTTCAACATAACATCCGTTGGCAGGGTCCCATGACACAGGCGCATTCAATTACTTACTGTCGGACCCCATGCAACACACAGTCAGTCCCATATTCAAAGGTGTACTTCCCATAAACACCTACACCAGAAGGGTCCCAGCATACAGGGCCAGCACCATGGTGGTGTATGCTTTGCTCATTTGCTTTGCTCCATCTCCATCTTCTGCATGATCTTCTGAAATAACTTCACCAGAAGTTCTTAGGAATACGAGGTTAGCTCCATGACCCTGCATGTTGTATCCAGCCACCATTCTCTCATCTTCCCCATCTTTAACATCTTGTGATCGCCGCCAACGATCCAAAATACTCTTCTGAAAGTACTTCAACTTAATCTCATGCTTCTGAAAGCTCCACCACCTTCAACAGCTCCACCACCTTCAACAGCTCCACTATCTTCAACTACTTCACTTAAAGAGTCAAGTACCAAAAATCCATTTTTTCGAAACTCATTCCCACACCACACTCCGAGACCGTGTGTGTAAACGAGTCTCGAGGGGGCATTTGTAGAGAGGGAAAATTCCCGACCTATCACAAGCTGACACGTCACATTACCAAGTCCACAAAATACAGCCAATTACAGAACACCATGTATTGCTGCTAGGTTTTGCTATCACTATTCAGAAGCCAACAGAAATTTGCCAAGTGTCATGCAAGAGCCAATCACGCATCAGTGCACATGTAAGCGATGACTCAAGCAGCCTCGCACGTGTAAGCGATGACTCAAGCAGCCTCGCACGTGTAAGCGATGACTCAAGCAGCCTCGCACGTGTAAGCGATGACTCAAGCAACCTCGCACGTGTAAGCGATGACTTAAGCGGACCAATCAAGCTGTGACATGTGTCACCAATCAAGCTTCGCCACGTGTCGCTCACCCACCCCAAAACTCCTATAAATAGAAGCCTTCCTGAGACATTTAGGGGACCAGAATTCAGAAGTGAAAAAGCTCTGTGAAGATCAAGCCTCAAAGCCTTCAAGAACTTCAAGAACTTCAACCCCAAAATCGAAGAACAATCGAAGCAGAATCGTCCAGATCATCTGCCTAGATCCTAAAGTTCACGGGAATCAAGCCAAAAGTGTCCGAAAACATCAACAACTCACAAATCATTGAAGCTCAACGGATTCAAGCCTCTAAAGCTCCGAAGAACTTCCACCACAAACCTTCGAAGACGAAGAACGCACGAAGAACACGAAGAACGCGAAGAACAAAGGATTTCTAAACAAGCTCATAGCCAGAGATTCATTGTAATTCCGTTTCAGTAATCTTCGATCCATCCATCAACCAAATTGAAGGATATTTTGTGTTCAAGTCAAATCCACATTACCATAAATCTAACCAATAAGTTTTGCAAGGAGATCGAATCAGAGGATCACTCTTTTGTAATTCCAGAGAATTGTACCACACAATCATAAATACAAATTCGCATTTGTGAAACTATTTTACTTGTTTGATTTATTTCAAGCTAGAAATTTAGTCGCTTACACATGGCAAGAAGCACGCAAGCATATGAAAACATAGATCTCAACATATAGGCATAGAAACATGCATGTAAACATGTAGATCTGAGCAAGGCATGGCCAAAAATGTGATATCAAGCATGTAAGCATGTAGATCTAAACAACAATACAAGGAAAAGATAGATCTAAGCATGAAAACTTGGCATATGGCATGAAAATATGTAGATCTAAACATATAAGCATGTAAGGAGGTAGATCTAAGCATGTGAAAAAGAATCCAAACACATAAACATGTGAAGACAAGGATCTAAGCATATAGACATGTAAACATGGGCATAAACACATGGGTCTAGGCATGTGAGCATGGCATAAAGCATAAAAGCAAGCATAGGGACCCATAAATCTAGGCATAAGCATGGAGATAGGCATATAGACTAACATAGAACATGTAAATCAAGCCATAAACATGGAAAGCATGGAAACGTGTAGATCCAGACACAAGCACCACATGGAAAAGGTAGATCTAAGCATAAAAAGTAAGGAGATTTAAGTTATGAACACAAATAAAGCAAGAAACATGCTAAAGAAAGCAATAAATCATGTTATTAAAACAAAAAGAAAGGATAAAAAGCATGATAAACTTTATAGGAAAAGGGGTATGTATTGTAGCCAAAAAGTTACATCCATACCTCTATACCTCAAATCCAAGGTATAGAACCAAGGACAGGAAGATGGAAGATATGAACACTACCTTGTATTTTTGGAGAAGAGAGAAGAATCAAGAAGCTTTGATCTGTTTTGTGTTTTTTGGAAGAAAAGTATGGTGAGAAAAGAGAGAAAAAAATGCCCAAATAGCTCCCAAAATGTCTCCCCCTTCAATTTGAGTTTCGAGGAGCCTCTTATAGGCCCTAGCACACTTTTCGAGGCTCGGTTGATGTTAGCAATTTCGTCCTCATGTAATTTTTCATTTTTGACTTTGGACGCGTATTTAGAGGTCTTCCCGAACTCGGATTGAGGAAATCTTGGTGTCCTTGGAAAGCTCTGGATGTCTAGTTTTAAGAAAAAAAAGAAATCAAAATTCCAACGGTTCAATCAAAATTTATGACCTCAGGAAGCATACTGACACGCTTTTCACGATTTTCTCAATATCTCAACCGTTTTAACTCCGATTTTGACCCATGAATAGTCGTTGGAATGAGAATTTGATTATCTTCGAAATGGGACACAACCTGTTTTGACAACAAGATCAATATTTGGGTTTCTAGGGCCCATCGGGAGTCAATTTTGGGTCAAATTTGGTCAAACTTGGTCAAAGTTTCTAAAAATCTCCAAGGAGCTAGAGTTTGATACAAAACCATGAAAAATGTTGTTTTGTGAGGATTTTGACCTTGTTTGACCTTTGCTCAGGGGCCTTTTTCGGATGCCCAGTCATGTGTGGTCCGTTGGAGGGATAATCTTACTAGGCCCGGGTTCTTTTTGGGGAGTTGTGTCCAGAACTCAACATTGGGTCACGTGGTCCAATGGCTACTGGCGTATTTTTTCAGCCTTTAAAATCATTAAAGCCAAAGTCTAAGAATTGCAATAATGGTTGAGTAAATATGTAATATGTGTTTGATATGATAACTTTGATTAGTAGTTGTAATAACAATTGAAATAAAGTAGTATTTATTTAGAGGTAAAGTGATCACGTACTCAATAATATAAATTTAAAGATATGGAAGCAAAGTCACTTATCTTTGTATGGTTTATAACCCAACAATGTAACATCAGTGAGCTAATAGGATTCCAGCAGAATGCCAGCAGTAAAGGCTAGTTTATCATGCATTTAAATGAATGTAAGTCTTGGTTAATAGTTGTAATAGCAGTTGGAATAAAGTAATATGTATTTAAATGTGAAGTAATCATTTACTCAATAATGTAAATTTAAAGATAAGGAAGCAAGGTCACTTATCTCTGATGGTTTACAGCCCAGTTGTATAGCTTCTATGAGTTGATGGGATTCCAGCAGAATGAACCCAACGATAAAGAGGAAGTTTGCCATGATAACTTCAAGATTGAGGGGGAAAAGTGGGTGCAACTGGAGGGAGAGAGAGTATGTCCAACTATGTGTAGGGGCTGGTTAAGCTTGCTCCTCTTATCATGCACTTAAATGAGTTCCCCTTTGACAATGCTCTTTTAGTTGTTGTGAAGTTATGAATAGTGTTGCCCTGCACGAGAAGGGCTTTTGTATGGAGTATTTGTGCCTTCTAAGAGAAGGGATTTATGTAAGAAATAGTTGTGCCTTCTAAGAGAAGGGCTTTTATAAGAAGTAGCTATGCCTTCTAAAAGAAGGGCTTTGATATGAGGTCTTGATGCCTTCTAGGAGAAAGGTTTTAGTAATAGAAGTTCATGCCTTCCATGAGTAGGGCTTTTAGTATGAGTGTTTGGCATCTCTTGAGAAGTGTGGAGATGGTAAAGACATAGATGTTTTGTGGGATGTAGTATTTGTAATGCGTGTGATATATGGAGATATGAGAGATATGGAGATTAAAGATAGTAAAAATAAGAGATTATAACTGCTGGAGAAGTTGTAAAGATTGCTTTCTAAGAGGAAAGATTTTGTAAGAGAAGGATATGGAGATGTGTTTAGGTATTTGGAGATAAGAGCAGTAAGATAGATGTGTTTTCTAAATACAGAGAGTGAAAGAATCAGTATAAGAGAGTAATAGTATTGTAGTATGTTTAGCAATGCTGCTGGGATTTTCTGCTGGGATTGTACGAAGGCTTATGAATGGCATTTATGAGCTAAGGGCTGAAGAGTTTAGTTCCTAATTTAGAAACTAATAAACTCAGAAGCTTAGAACTTCATCAAGAGAGTTCTTCTTCATTGGTGTCCCCCCCTTTGAGGTGATGATAAAGGGTTCCATTTAGCTGAGTTTAAAGGGGTATTTTAGCAAATAATATCAACCAAAATCTATCTCAAATAGCAATAAATTTTTAGAGAATCCATCTTAAGATTTGGTTAAAAAAGGTATGTTTAGCTTTAAGGTATTTTGGCTATTTCGGGTAAGAGCTATTGGGAAAAGAGCAACAAAAAAGGAAGGTATTTTAGCAAGAGAAAGGTAGTTTCAATAGTTGGTTTTGGTTTTAGCCAAATGTGGAAAAATCAGTGATGTTCAGGCTGCTGGGTCAGCTATCACAACTGTTCTGAAAAAGGCTGTCCCAACTGTCAGGAAAAGCTGTGACAACTATTATGAAAAAGCTGTCCCAGCTATCAGGAAAAACTATGACAACTATCATGAAAAAGCTGTCTCAACTGTCAAGAAAAGCTGTTTGCTTTGGGCAAAAGCCAATAAGGTTAGATGGGTGATTTCAGACTGCTGGAGAGGACATTCAACATTTATTGGATAGATTCGGCTGAAAAATGGTAAGATCTCTTTGAAGGGTATCTTGCTATTTTAGGTATAGCAGTTGGTTGCTGGGATTTCAGCATCAAAATGGCTGATGATATCACTTCTAGCCAGGTGTCAAGTGCTGAATGCACTACTGGGGTTCAGCTAGAAATGTTTCCTTTTCGAGTATTTGTGTTTTTGGTCCAAGGTTCCATTACAACACATTTCTAGCAAGTAATGGAAGGATTGGTTGAAGGCTAAGGAAGCTTTAGAGATTTGGTCAAGGTCTCATTGGGTTGTGACATAATCTTGGTGAGAAAGAAGAGTATTTAATGCTCTGCTCTGGTAGTTGGCAGAGAAATATATGGTCTGATTGTGGCAGACAACAGCTGGGTATAAAAGATATCATGAATATTTTGCATATATTTAGAGATAAAAGATAGCCAATTAGATTAGGCCATATGTTTGAGTTGGATTTTAGCTGAAAGTAGTAATGAGATTTATGTAGAATAATGTAATGAAGTTTCTAAGTTTGTATAGCAATAGTTGGGGATTGAATGAACAGTTACCTAGCAGTTAGATGGCTGGAGATATTGAGTATTTGTCACATAATGAATATTAAGTTTTAGGAAAAAAGAAATAGGGAACTTTATCATTTAAAGTGCTATGTGATAAGAGATGCTTACCATATGTTACCCGCTACACACGGACTCATCAGAGTTTAGGTAGTTGGAAAAGACATGCCAAGCAACATGTCTCTTTTATCAACTTTAAACCGCTAGAGCTTTACTGAACATACCTCTTGGCCCTCCAAACCACGACTCCCAAAGTTTCCCCCAAGAGACTTATGAGCTTGGGTCATAAGCCGAAGAAGAGATGACGTACCTCGGTTTTTGTTGTTATTTTGCGTAAATATGGGCTCTTGTTGAAGAAGCCACTTGCCATGAGTGTAAGAGAGGTAATATGGGCCGTGAGCTTTGATTCATTGCTTAAGCCCAATCAATATGTTGATGTTGATAATGTCATGGGGTTATGATCCCAATTGATGAAGAGGAAATGTGGACCATGAATCCGCCTCTTGACGTAAGGATCTTGTGGGTCATGTGAGCCTAATCCATGTAGTTGAATGAAATATAAGCTTATTTTGGGCTTTAAATATATTTACCCAAAAAAATCAATAATATGTTGATATGGCATGGGGTGCCAATGAAGTAATGCCACGTGGGCCAAAAAAACAATTCTCAACATTTTGCCCCCCGAGTGCATGGGCTTGTACTGCAAGGGCATGCACGAGTAATGGGTTTGCTTGAAGACCTTTGTAAATAAGGCAACATGAGATTGTTAACTGCTGGAGATGATACTGCTAGATTGAAAGCAGCAAGGTAATGTTGCAACTAGATTTGGTGCTGCTGGGTTGAGGGTAGCAAGGCAATTTTGCAGCTGGTTAGGATTGTAGCTGGATCTGGTGCTGCTAGATTGAAGGCAGCAACATAATGTTGCAGCTGGTCAGGATTGCAGCTGGGCTTGGTGCTGCTGGATTGAGGGCAGCAAGGCAATTTTGCAGCTGCTTAGGATTGCAGCTGGATCTGGTGCTGCTTGATTGAAGGTAGCAACATAATGTTGAAGTTAGTCAGGATTACAGCTGGGTGCGGTGCTACTGGAGTGAGGGCAGCAAGGCAATTTTGCAACTGGTCAGGATTGAGTTTGTTGAAGTTGACGCATTTGGACCGTGGTTGGTCCATTTAGAAATATTTTGAGCAGAACTTTTGATGCTACAGTTGGGGAGGATACTGCTCTTGATCCAGTGGAGCTGAAGCATTGAAGTTATTGCTGCTGAAAGACTGAATACTGAATTTACTGCTGGAGTAGTCTAGAATGTAGTTTGATATCCTAGCAGATGAATATTTTGCCAATATTGCTGATTGTAGCTGATTCTTGAAGAAATTTGATAGAGATGGCCAAGATAATATGAGCTTTCCATTGTGATTTCATCCTTGTTAGAAGAGTTGCTTTAGGATGCATAAAGATCGAATGGCCACTTATAGGATTGGCTACGTAATCGTGATTGTATTGATAGAGCCGTAAGTGATGATCCTATTGTTGAATCTGATAGTACTACTAGGGTAACAAAATAGGTGCCACTGGGCATTTGTAGATCTAATACAGCAGAAAGTTCCATAGTTGGTGTAGTAGCTTTGATTTAATTGGTGGAGTGGTTGGTCTTCATGTAGATCTATATGTAGTCTTCTCAGATAGATAGTGAGAGACCAAGCCCCCAAGTGTAAGATGATGTTTGCAAAGATCCCAGCGGTGTGATGCATAAGACCGTTGTGATTCCAATAGTGCAGTGCATGGGACTACCATGGCTTCGAAGAGGGTACGTGGGACTTCCATGGCTTTAAAGAGGGTGTGTGGGATTGCCACGACTTGATATAATAGTACTCCAATGAATAGAGCTTCATCTGTTGCTTGCAATTTTGTGAGAATGCCAAATTGATAAGTAATGTGTTTTAGAAAGAAGTTGGTCGCTGCTAGGCCAATAGACTTGTATAGTGGAAATACCTCCATTGATATTGTTGTACTTTTTGGTGATAAATATCCAATTGTTGCCCCCAAAGATGGAACCTTTGGATCGATAAGACCAAGCCCCCAAGTGTAGAGAGGCCTTGGATAAGCATATATTAGCAAGTGAGGAATACCTTGACAAATTCAGTAGTGAAATTGGCACTTTGTTTCTTGAAATAATGTAGGTACTTGTGGTAATGATCTTGTATGATGATTGCTTAGTTGAGCATGTTAGATCAGTAAGTCTGCCTACTAGAGTCATCTGTATAGACTGATGGATTTGCTGGAGTTCTGAATATGTGCAGCTGGGGTTTGTTTTGTCTGCCCAAGCAAGCTATTGGGTGTGTGTCAGTTTACTACTAGAGTAATCTTTTCTTTATTTGAATAAGTGTTTCATCATTTTGGAATGACTGTCTGATTTGCTGAATGTAATGACTGTTGAATAGATGATAATGATTGAAAATATTTGATCTTTCTATGTAGGAAATAGTATTGGTAGCTTCTAGGAAAGTATGGCTGGCATGAGTTCTAGCGGTAAGATAGGAAATACCAGATTGGTAGCATTGGTCTGGGACCAGCAATAGAATAGTATGGTGGCAACTTTCACCTTGTGTTTAGGAAGTAAGTTCAACTGAACCTCTTGTTGCCCTTAAGTAAGAATCAAGGGTGCCACTTGACAATGTTGGTAGATGATTCTTTGTTGGACTTAGATAGTTTGGAGACTACTTCATCTTTCCCAGCGGTAGGTGGATTCTTTTCAAGTTGTTGGCCATTGGCTTCTTGCATTTTTCACCATTCATTGGGTTATGATCAGAAGTAACAAGGACTGCCATGAGATTTTAATGAAATAAAGATAATTGCCATGAGATTTATCACGGGCTTTGATAAGTAATTGCCATGGGCTAGAACCATGGGCTTTTGAAATATATTGTCGCCAAAGTATTAACTTTGGGCTTTTGATAAAATATTGCCAAGGATAGTATTTGGGTTTTGTAAAATTTTTCCAAAATATTGCCAAGGGTAGTACTTGGGCTTTTGAGTATTTGTAAAATTTTGCCAAACTAGCATTTTGGTCTTTTGATAAAATATTGCCAATAATAGTACTTGGGCTTTTAGTATTTGTAAAATTTTGCCAAACTAGTGTTTGGGCTTTATAAAATATTGCCAAGAATAGTACTTGAGCTTTTGAGTATTTGCCAAAAATAATATTTAGGCTTTATGAAAATAAATGTCAAATTAGCATTTGGGCTTTGTAAAATAGATGCCAAATCAGCATTTGGGCTTTATGAAAAATAGATGCCAAATTAGTATTTGGGCTTTGTAAAATAGGTGCCAAATTAGCATTTGGGCTTTATGTGTAGTTGCCAAAAAATAGTATTTGGGCTTTTGTAAATAGGTGCCAAAATAGCATTTGGACTTTGTAGGATTTTGTAAAATTTTGCCAAACTAGTATTTGGGCTTTTAGAAATAGTTGCCAAAATAGATTTGGGCTTTATAAAGTAGTGCCAAATTAGTATTTGAGCTTTGTAAAATAGGTGCCAAATTAGCATTTGGGCTTTATGAGTAGTTGCCAAAAATAATATTTGGGCTTTATGAAAATAGATGTCAAATTAGCATTTGGGCTTTGTAAAATAGATGCCAAATTAGCATTTGGGCTTTATGAGTAGTTGCCAAAAATAATATTTGGGCTTTATGAAAATAGATGCCAAATTAGCATTTGGGCTTTGTAAAATAGATGCCAAATTAGCATTTGGGCTTTATGAAAAATAGATGCCAAATTAGCATTTGGGCTTTGTAAAATAGGTGCCAAATTAGCATTTGGGCTTTGTAAAAATGATTTTGAGTTTTTGTAAAGTATTTCCATGTAGCAACGGGCTTTAGAGGTGCCGTGTAGTAACGGGCTTTTAAAGTGCCATGTAGCAACAGGCTTTTAAGGTGCTGTGTAGCAACGGGTTTTAAGGTGCCGTGTAGCAATGGGGTTTAAGGTGCCATGTAGCAACGGGCTTTGTAAAAATGATTTTGAGTTTTTGTAAAGTATTGTTGTGTAGCAACGAGCTTTCGAGGTGCCATGTAGCAATGGGTTTTTAAGGTGCCGTGTAGCAACGGGCTTTAAGGTGCTATGTAGCAACAGACTTTAAGGTGCTGTGTAGCAACGGGCTTTAGAGGTGCCGTGTAGCAACGGGCTTTGTAAATAGTGCCGCATTGTAACAGGCTTTGAATTAGCCACATCGTAGTGGGACTTTGAATTAGCCACATCGTAGTGGGACTTTAGGGAGTTTGGGCTCTCTTTGGGCTTTTCCCACAAGTAAAATGATTTTGGGCTCTTTGTAGAGATAATGTAATTTTGTGGCCCAATTGTGGTAGTGGTATGGTAAGTATTTTTGTGAAAACCCAAGTTGGATATTATGTGGGCTATAATGGGTAATATTTATGAGAGGACCCAAGGCAATTTATGGGCTTGTGTATAGAAAGTATTTGGGTAATATGTGGGAAGTATTTGTGGGGGTTATTTGGGTATTTTGTATTTGGTGAGTGGGTAAATAGCGATTTGAGATGTAATAATTCATCCAGCTGAAGAAGTGTTTTCTGCTAGAGGCTTTTCTGATTGAACTGCTAGGTTAGAAAATAGATTGTTCAGCAAAATGAGGGCTTTCTGCTTGATGAGGCCTATTGCTGCAGAAGTGATGGATAACAATGTGTGAGAGCTTATTGTTGATCGAACCCTTTGTTGCTGGGTTGCTGGGTAATAATAGATCTACCCATCTATATGAGGGTTTGCTGATAAAGCCTTCTAATGTTGAACTGCTGGGTAATAGTGCAGCCAAAGAAGGGTAATATGTTGCTAAGGCCCTTTGCTGTTGGAGAGATGAACATGTCCAGTGGTAAAAAGGGTTGTTGCCGATTAGACCCTTTCTTATTAGATTGCTAGATAATGACAGATCTGCCTAGCTGTATGAGGGTTTGCTGATAAACCCCTCTAATGTTGAACTGTTGGGTAATAATGCAACCAAAGAAGGGTAATATATTGTTGATGCCCTTTGTTGCTGGAGAGATGAACAGGTCCTGCAGTAAAAAGGGTTGCTGTCAATTAGACCCTTTCTTATTGGACTGCTGGATAATAATAGATCTGTCCAGCTGATAAAGCCCTCTAATGTTAAACTGCTGAGTAATAGTGCAGCCAAGGAAGGGTAATATGTCGCTGAGGCCCTTTGCTACTAGAAGGATGAACACGTCCAGCGATAAAAAGGGTTGCTATCGATTAGACCCTTTCTTATTGGACTGCTAGATAATAATAGATCTTCCCAGCTGATAAAGCACTCTGATGTTGAATTGCTGAGTAATAGTGTAGCCAAAGAAGGATAATCTGTCGCTAAGGCCCTTTGCTGCTGGAAAGATGAACATGTCCAGCGATAAAAAGGGTTGTTGTCGATTAGACCCTTTCTTATTGGACTGCTAGATAATAATAGATCTACCTAACTGATAAAGCCCTCTGATGTTGAACTGCTGGGTAATAGTGCAGCCAAAGAAGGGTAATCTGTCGCTAAGGCCCTTTGCTGCTAGAAAGATGAACATGTCCAGTGATAAAAAGGGTTGTTGTCGATTAGACCCTTTCTTATTGGACTGCTGAATAATAATAGATCTGCCCAGTTGTATGAGGAACTTCTACTACTGAGTCCACCTGTCGCTAGAATGATAATAATGGAGACCCCTAGCGCTAAGAAAGGTTTCTGCTGTTGAGGCCCTCTATGGCTGAAATGAGAGATAATAAAGAAGATCTCCAATGGTAAGAGGGGTTTCTACCGTTGAGTCCCTCTGTCGCTAGAATGATAGATAATAGTGAATATTTCCAGCAGTAAGAGAGTTTTCTGCCGTTGAGTCCTTCTATTGTTGGAATGATAGATAAGAGTGAATATCCCCAGTGGTAAAAGGGTTTTCTGCTACTGAGACCCTTTGTGGTTGGGATGATGGATAATAATGAATATCTCCAACAGTAAGAGGGTTTTCTACTGTTGAGACCCTCTGTTGCTGGAATGGTAGATAAAAGTGAATATCCCCAGCGGTAAGAGGGTTTTCAGCTATTGAAGCCCTCTGTGGCTAGGATGATGGATAATAGTGAACATCTCCAGCAGTAAGAGGGGTTTCTGCCGTTGAGGCCCTCTGTGGCTGGGATGATGGATAAGAGTGAAGATCCCTAGCGGTAAGAGGGTTTTCTGCTGTTGAGGCCTTCTATGGCTGGAATGATGAAAGAGCTTCTTTTATGGAGTCAATAAGCTCATAATAAGCATGTTGCAAGCCTTGGTGCAGCTCAAATGATAAAGAGAGAGACATGTGGAATAGCAGTTCCAGGAATAAATATAAGATGATATTAATGTGACTCAGCGCCGCGAGCTGCTGGATCAAGTCACTTCGAGTATTTGAAGTCGAGCTCTCCTTTATGACATGTGATTCTAGACTTTGGAGGCATGACATGGCAATACATGCAACTCCCCAATGGAGTCGCCAAATGTTCGGGGGCCTTTTTCGGATGCCCAGCCACGTGTGGTCCGTTGGAGAGATAATCTTACTAGGCCTGAGTCCTTTTTGCAGAGTTACGTCTGTAACTCAACATTGGGCCATGTGGTCCAACAGCTACCAGTGTATTTTTTAAGCCTATAAAATCATTAAAGCCAAAGTCTAAGAATCGCAATAATGGTTGAGTAAATATGTAATATGTGTTTGATATGATAGCTTTGATTAGTAGTTGTAATAACAGTTGAAATAAAGTAGTATTTATTTAGAGATAAAGTAATCATGTACTCAATGATATAAATTTAAAGATATGGAAGCAAAGTCACTTATCTTTGTATGGTTTATAGCCCAGCTGTGTAGCATCAGTGAGCTGATAGGATTCCAGCAGAATGCCAGCGGTAAAGGCTAGTTTATCATGCATTTAAATGAATATAAGTCTTGGTTAATAGTTGTAATAGCAGTTGGAATAAAGTAATATGTATTTAAATATGAAGTAATCATATACTCAATAATGTAAATTTAAAGATAAGGAAGCAAGGTCACTTATCTCTGATGGTTTGCAGCCCAACTGTACAGCTTCTGTGAGCTAATAGGATTCCAGCAGAATGACCCTAGCGGTAGAGAGGCAGTTTGCCATGATAACTTCAAGATTGAGGGGGAAAAATTGATGCAACTAGAGGGAGAGAGAGTATGTCTAGCTGTGTGTAGGGGTTGGTTAAGCTTGCTCCTTTTATCATGCACTTAAATGAGTTTTCCCCTTTGACAATGCTCTTTTAGTTGTTGTAGAGTTAAGAATAGTGTTACCTTCCACGAGAAGGGCTTTTGTATGGAGTATTTGTGTTTTCTAAGAGAAGGGCTTTATGTAAGAAGTAGTTGTGCCTTCTAAGAGAATGGCTTTTGTAAGAAGTAGTTGTGCCTTCTAAGAGAAGGGCTTTGATATGAGGTCTTGATGCCTTCTAGGAGATGGGCTTTAGTAATGGAAGTTCATGCCTTCCATGAGAAGGTCTTTTAGTATGAGTGTTTGGCATCTCTTGAGAAGTGTGGAGATGGTAAAGACATAGATGTTTTGTGGGATGTAGTATTTGTAATATGTGTGATATATGGAAGTATGAGAGATATGGAGATTAAAGATAGTAAAAATATGAGATTATAACTGTTGGAGAAGTTGTAGAGATTACTTTCTAAGAGGAAAGATTTTGTAAGAGAAGGGTATGGAGATGTGTTTAGGTATTTGGAGATAGGAGCAGTAAGATAGATGTGTTTTCTGAATATGGAGAGTGAGAGAATGAGTATAAGAGAGTAATAGTATTGTAGTGTGCAATGCTGCTGGAATTTTCTGCTGGGATTGTATGAAGGCTTATGAATGGCATTTATGAGCTAAAGGCTGAAAAGTTTAGTTCCAATTTAGAAACTAAAAAACTCAGAAGTTTAGAACTTAATTAGGAGCTTAAGAAGATCATTCAAGGGAGAAAGAATAGGGAAACTTACGAGAGAGTTCTTCTTCATTGGTGTCCCCCCCTTTGAGGTGATGATGAAGGGTTCCATTTAGCTGAGTTTAAAGGGGTATTTTAGCAAATAATATCAACCAAAATCTGTCCCAAATAGAAATAAATCTTCAGAGAATCCATCTTAAGATTTGGTCAAAAAAGGTACGTTTAGTTTTAAGGTATTTTGGCTATTTCGGGTAAGAGCTATTGGGGAAAAAGCAGCAGAAGAGGAAGGTATTTTAGCAAGAGAAAGGTAGTTTCAATAGTTGGTTTTGGTTTTAGCCAAATATGGAAAAATCAGTGATGTTCAGGCTACTGGGTCAGCTGTCACAGCTGTTCTGAAAAAGGCTGTTCCAGTTGTAAGGAAAAACTATGACAGCTATCATGAAAAAGTTGTCCCAGTTGTCAGGAAAAGCTGTTTGCTTTAGGCAGAAGCCAATGAGGTCAGATGGGTGATTTCAGACTGTTGGAGAGGACATTCAACATTTATTGGATGGATTTGGTTGAAAAATGGTAAAATCTCTTTGAAGGGTATCTTGCTATTTTGGATATAGCAGCTGGTTCCTGGGATTTCAGCATTAAATGGCTGATGATATCACTTCTAGCCAGGTGTCAAGTGCTAAATGCACTGTTAAGGTTCAGCTGGAAATGTTTCCTTTTCGGGTATTTGTGTTTTTGGTCCAAGGTTCCATTACAACACATTTCTAGCAAGTAATAAAAGAATTGGTTGAAGGCTAAGGAAGCTTTAGAGATTTGGTTAAGGTCTCATTGGGTTGTGACATAATCTTGGTGAGCAAGAAAAGTGTTTAATGCTCTGCTCTGACAGCTGGCAGAGAAATATATGGTCTAATTGTGGCAGACAATAGTAGGGTATAAAAGATATCATGAATATTTTGCATATATTTAGAGATAAAAGATTGCCAATCAGGTTAGGCCATGTGTTTGAGTTGGATTTTAGCTGAAAGTAGTAATGAGGTTTATGTAGAATAATGTAATGAGGCTTCTAAGTTTGTATAGCAACAGTTGGGGATTGAATGAACAGTTACCCAACAGTTAGATGGCTGGAGATATTGAGTATTTGTCACATGATGAGTATTAAGTTTTAGGAAAAGAGCAAGGGAGAACTTTATCATTTAAAGTGCTATGTGATAAGAGATACTTACCATATATTACCCGCTACACACGGACTCGTCAGAGTTTAGGGAGTTGGAGAAGACACGCCAAGCAACATGTCTCTTTTATCAACTTTAAACTATTGGAGCTTTACTGAACATACCTCTTGGTCCTCCAAACCACGACTCCAAAAGTTTCCCCAAAGAGACTTATGAGCTTGGGTCATAAGCCGAAGATGAGATGACGTACCTCGGGTTTTGTTGTTATTTTACGTAAATATGGGCTCTTGTTGAAGAAGCCACTTGCCATGAGTGTAAGAGAGGTAATATGGGCTGTGAGCTTTGATTCATTGCTTAAGCCCAATCCATATGTTGATGTTGATAATGTCGTGGGGTTATGATCCCAATTGATGAAGAGGAAATGTGGACCATGAATCCGCCTCTTGAAATAAGGATCTTGCGGGCCATGTGAGCCCAATCTATACAGTTGAATGAAATATGAGCTTATTTTGGGTTTTAAATAAATTTACCCCAAAAAACCAATAATATGTTGATATGGCATGGGGTGCCAATGAAGTAATGCCACGTGGGCCAAAAAAACAGTCCCCAACAACCTTCGGTCAACCTACGGTGGACCAGGGGCATTTTGGTCATTTTGGCTGAAAAAGGCACTTTGAGTGCTCTGATGTCCAAACAGGTTGGGCCATGCCATTATATATGTTCTCATGTCCCTATGGAGAGAAAATTATATTTTTGAATTTTTCAGGGTTTGGCACGCAACTCGAGGGTGGACAAAATACGATATCAACAGTGGCACTGACTTGGCCAGACAAACTGAAGGGTGACTCGAACAAGAGGTCCAGGAACAAGTATTACCTCTTCCACCAGGACCATGGGCATGATACTTCCAAGTGCTACGACCACAAATAGCAGATCGAGGCCTTCATCAAGTAAGAGAAGTTGTAGTGGTTCGTCAGGGGTGGGGAGAACCTGCCGAGAGACCCTGAGCCCGATCGGTGGGTAGAGGAAAGGCCAAGAGCCCTGCTCAAGGAGATAAGGGTAATCGTAGGAGGAAACACTATGGCAGGATCATCTAAAAAGGCAAGGAAGACATACTTGCGTATGGTGCAGAGGGTCCAGATTTCCAGACAGCCTCCTAAAGCAACCAGGGTTGACAACCCTGCCATCAGCTTTACAAAAGAAGATGCTAGACGACTACACTACCCTTATGATGATGCTTTGGTAATTACCTTGTCTATTGCAGATTTCAATACCCGACAAGTATTAATAGATAAGGGAAGCTCAACAGATATCCTTTACTATCCTACTTTCCAGCATATAAGGATCGACAAAGAACGTCTCCTACCCACGGACACACCATTAGTCAGATTCGGTGGCACCAAGGTCTTCCCCGTGGGAGCTATCACCCTGCTAGTAATCATTAGGGTGTATCCTCAGCAGCTCGCTAGAGAAGTCAATTTTCTGGTGGTTAACTATTCCTCTGCCTATAACTCCATCATAGGCCGACCTACGCTTAATGCCTGAAGGGCGGTCACATCTACATACCACCTACTAGTGAAGTTCCCAACGGAGTACGGGATAAAAGAAGTGTGAGGGGACCAGATGGCCACCCGCGAGTGCTACATCGCCATGCTGGAGATGGATGATCACTTACAAGTTTTAAACATTAAGGAAATAAGGGTTGCGACAGAGCCAACAGAAGACTTGGAAGAAATCTCCTTGGACAACAACATCCCGAGTCGAGTCACTCATATCGGCACATAGGCCGACCCTTCAGTTCTCAAAAACCTTGCCCTCTTCTTGAAAAACAATCAGGACGTCTTCGCTTGGAGCCACGAAGACATGCCATGGATCAATCCGAGTACCACGGTTCACAAGCTCAATGTATGCCCGTCCTTTCCCCCAGTCCAACAAAAGAAAAGGGTATTTGCACAAGAAAGGGACAGAGCCATAGCCAAAGAAGTATGCAAGCTACTAAAGGCAGATTTCATTCGGGAAGTCTATTACCCCGAATGGTTGGCCAATGAGGTAATGGTCGAAAAAGCAAATGGCAAGTGGAGAATGTGTGTAGATTTCATCGACCTGAACAGAGCATGCCCCAAGGATAGCTACCCACTCCCACATATCGACCTCCTCGTGGACTTAACGATAGGTCACCAACTTTTAAGTTTCATAGACGCCTTCTTCAGGTACAATCAAATCAAATTGGATAAGCAAACCAAGAGAAGACCTCATTTGTCACGAGCCAAGGACTCTTCTGCTACAAAGTCATGCCATTTGGGCTAAAAAACGTGAGATAGGGCAAAACGTGGAGGTATACGTAGACGACATGCTCGTGAAAAGCACAAAGGAGGATAACCACTTAAACGTCCTTTGGAAAACATTCTATACTCTTCGCCTCTACGACATAAAGCTCAACCCCAACAAGTGTGTGTTCGGTGTGGCGTCAGGGATATTCTTGGGTTTTATGGTGTCACAGCGTGGTGTGGAAGCTAATCCCGATAAAGTTCGGGCAGTAATAGAGATGGCTCCACCAAAGAGTGCGAAGGAAGTGCAAAGCCTGAACGGTAAGGTTGCAACCCTTAATAGGTTCGTCTCTAGGGTGACGGATAAGTGTCTACCCTTCTTCAAAGAGCTAAGGAAGGCTTTCGAGTGGACCGACGAGTACTAGAGGGCTTTTGAGGAACTAAAGACATACCTTGCGTCCCCACCATTACTCAGCCCATCTAAGTCAAGTGAAGAGCTGTCCCTCTACTTAGTCATGTCCCCAACGGCCGTTATCTCTGCTCTCATCGGGGAGGAAGACCAGGTGCAGTTACCCATTTACTACACCAACTGAGTATTCTGGGGAGCAGAAGGAAGATATCCCCCAATGGAGAAGCTGGCCTTTGCACTAATCATAGCTGCCAAAACTCAGGCCGTACTTCCAAGTACACATTATAATGGTCCAAACAGACAAGCCGCTGAGGAAGGTGATGAACAACCCCAAAGTAACAGGACAACTAGTTTTGTGGGCAATAGAACTTGAAGAGTTCGATGTCCAACATCAGCCCAGAACTGCAATCAAGGCACAAACTTTGGCTGATTTCGTTGTCGAGTTTACAATAAAAGAAGACGAAGAGGTGGTACCAGTGGTGTGGATGATATGGATGGACTGATCGTCTAATCAACGGGCTGGAGGAGTTAGGCTCCTATTACGATTGCCTAAAAGAGACACGGTAGAGTGTGCAATGTGCCTCCAAATCTCAACAACCAACAATGAAGCAGAATATAAAGCGGTTCTCTCAGGCCTCGACTTGGTTAAAGTAGCAGGGGTCGTGTTAGTAGTCATACACTACGATTCACAAGTTATGGTCAGGCACATCAATGGTGACTACAAGGCAAAGGGAGAATGGATGAAAGAGTACTTAAGCATGGTTAAAAGTGAGATGAGCAAAGGGTTCTCGGCTAGCTTGTGCAGATCCCAAGGGAAGAGAATGAGCAGGTAGACTATTTGGCCAAAGCTACTTCTGTAGAATATACGGACGCCACTAATTAGGTACTATCCTTTGTTCAATATGCCCTTGCCATTGACAAACTAGAAGTATAGGTCATCCCCCAAGGAACCGATTGGATAATGCCAATCGTACCCTATCTCAAGAATGGGACATTGCTAGAAAACCGCAACACTTCCTATAAACTAAAGGTACAATCGTCATGTTTCGTAATGATTGGGGATGTCCTTTACAAAAGGGGATTCTCCCATCCGTATCTGAGGTACCTATGCCCCGACAAAGTAGACTGTGCCATGAGAGAGATACACGAAGGAGTATGCAAGAACCACTCAAGGGCACATTCATTGGTTCACAAGCTGATATAGGCTAGATACTAGTAGCCCACTATGTAGAAGGACGCCCAGTCCTACGTAAAGGCGTGTGACAGATACCAACGCTTCAGTAGCATCATTTGGCAGTCGTCAAAGGAGCTTACACCAATGAGTGCCCCCTGGCTGTTTGCCCAATGGGGATTAGACATAGTAGGACCCTTCTCCATCGCGATAAAGCAGCTTAAATTCCTCGTTGTAGGAATCGACTACTTCACCAAATGGGTTGAGGTGGAACCATTGGCCATTATCATAGAGAAGAATGTCTAAAACTTCATATGGAAAAGCATCATTTGCCACTTCGGAATCCCTAGGGTCTCTAAGAATGGAAAGCAATTCGACAATGATGCGTTCAGGGACTTTTGCCAATAATTAGGAATCATGAACTACTATTCCTCTCTCACTCACCTCCAAGCCAACAGACAAGTTGAAGTCACAAATCGATCCCTGCTCAAGATGATTAAGACTCGGCTTGAGGGGGCAAAGGGCATATGGCTGGATGAGCTACCCGGTGTCCTGTGGGCATATAGGATGACAACTCGCATACCTATAGGGGAGACACATTCCGCCTCACATATGGGAGCGAAGTCGTCATCCTAATGGAAGTTGGACTGACCAGCTATCGAGAATCCCACCATGATGAAGAAAAGAATGAAGAAGGGATGCACCTATAGTTAGATGGCAAAACACTACAACGCTAAGTTCAGGCCTCATCATTTTCAGGTTGAGGACTTGGTCCTAAGGAAGGTAACAATGACTACTAGAGATCCCATACAAGGTAAGTTGGGCCCCAGTTGGGAAAGGCCTTACAAGATTTTTGATTGCTATAAAAGGGGGACCTACTACCTGGAAACCCTCAACGAACAAAGGCTCCATTACCAGTGGAACACCGAGCACTTAAGGAAGTAGTACTAGTAGCAGACAAATGCAGCTTATTTTATCGCTTTCTTTTGTTTTTATGAATTAAGTATCGAGAAAGATTGAAAGATGTTGAGTTTCTTTTTAGCTCTTCATTATTAATAAGACTTGGAAAAATTATCAAAAACGTTATTCTACTCTTTACCTTTCAGTGAAACATCTAAATTCTACTAAGTCCTACCTATGGGGTGGACGGACAACTAAGGATACCGACAGATACTTGGTCTCAAGAATTCTACTAAGTCCTACCTAAGGGGTGGACGAATGACCAAGGATACCAATGGGTACCTGCTCTAAAAAATTGAACTAAGTCCTATCTACGGAGCAGATGGATGACCAAAGATACCGACGAGTACCTGGTCTCGAAAGTAGAACTAAGTCCAACCTAAAGGGTGGGCAAACGACCTAGGATACCGATGGGTATCTGATCTCAAAAATTTTGCTAAGTCCTACCTAGGGGATAAACATACGACCAATGATACCAACAGGTACCTAGTCTAAGGAAAACCATTAATTAAAGCAAAAAGCCTGACGAAAGGGGCAAACATCATTGTCTTATAAAAAGAACTCATAAAATAAAAGAAAATTAAGTATAATTTCTAGAGAAAAACATTCAAGACGGGGGAGCTTGAGAAGCAATCGGGTCCACAAGAGACGAGCCATCTGCAGTAGACAGATCAACGGCCGGCTGGGCAACTGGAGTCTTCGAACCGTCCAGAGCAAGTTGAACGACAGTCTCAGTGTTGGCATCCTTCGCCCCCTGCTCAATAGTGTGGACGGACTCACTGGTCTCTTCACTAACGGTGTCATCTCCTTCGGGCGTCGGTGGGACAGTGTCGTCTATTGTAATCTAGGACAAGTCCAAATCAAGGTAAGCAGTTCCCACCTACTTCAAGCAATCGTCAAACTCGTCACCATAGTAAACGCTGCATGTATCAAAGAAGGGATAAAAGACACGGAACTCTGCCACTGTGTTAGCCTTGGCCTTGTCCATCTGCTCATAGAGAACAGCCAGTTCCATCGTCAAATTGGTCTTTGCCTTCTCTGCCTCCTCCTTAAGATAGGACTCTTCCTTCAACTTAGCAAGTGTGGCCATCAGCTTCTTATTAAGGGTATGGACGACCTACTTGTACTGTTCCTACTCCTTGTTCTCGATCTCCTGACGCTTGCGGAATCGTCGGATCACCCTTTCGTTGTTAACACACCTATTCTGGAAGGCCTTCATACGCATCAATGCCTGGAATAAGGAATGACAGTTAGAACAAGAATGTAAAAATTACAAAGTATCATAAGTGATGAAAACGTACCCTAAACAATTCATAGAGACTAGACACCCCCAAATCTTCCAAGGAGTGCTTACCACAAGGATTCAGATCTGTCTCCTTGATGATCGAATTGACCATCTCGATGGCATAGTCTTTATGTGTAACTAGCCTTTAGATGGGATCGGGGGCAATGGGACCCTTTCTCGTCATCAGGCCCTTCCCTACTCCGTGATAAGGGGGGGGGGGGGAGGGGGCAAAGAAGACTTCCACTACTTATCCCTGGCAGACAGGCTCGTTCCCTTCTTAGGCGGACAATCATCCTTGGTGTCACTCTTTCTCTCAAGGACCGCCTTAGCTCCCACCTTGGAGGCTGACGGTAAAGACCCACCTTGCTATTTACGGGTAGCCACGGGCTTCCTCACCATTGCCCTTTGTCTACTTGTGTCCATCGCTGCAAAAGGGCAATGAAGAGCGTGAGAAAAGAGGGCAGATGGACCAAATAAAGTACTAAAGCTATAACTTACGTCAACGGGAAAAAGCGTGCAACTGTCGGGCCACGGGCGTCGATTCAAGACCACGTGTGTCAAGGGTAGCTAGATCCCTCCACTTCCTTTCCTTAAAGGGTATGGCCCAAACCCCTCGAAGGAAGCTCTCTTGCTCGTCGCAAATCTGCGGACGAATTTGAGCTGAAGACAATAAAGAAATATGTTAGGAGCTTCATCAAAACAAAGAGCTAAAGCAAAAACAGACACCAATGACCCACCTGACTCCTTTACAATCCCACAAGTGTTATCAAAACCATTGGGCATACTATCCCATTCCTCGGGCCTACAAACCCAATCCGTCCCTTGGACGAAGAAATAACGATTCTTCCAATTTCTATTGGAGTCAGGCATATTTGACACCAACCTAAGTGGCATCTTCCTCGCCAAGAAATGGTAAATCCCCTACGGAGTCAGGCATATTTGACACCAACCTAAGTGGCATCTTCCTCGCCAAGAAATGGTAAATCCCCTACGAAAAGAAGATTTGCTGAGACTTATAACAATAAAAGAACTCGTTGAGGGATAAACAATGGTTGCCACCACTAAGTTGACCCCATATCACCTCCGCGCCAATGAATATTCTCCACGGATTGGGAGCAATTTGACTGACAGACAAGCCTAAGTACTTGGTGAGTTGATGGTGTAGCTCCGTCAATGGCAACTTCAACCCTATGGTAAACATAGCGTCGTACATGCCGACATCTGCAGTCCTCTCCGAGTAGCACTTTTCAAACTTCCTTGGCAAACAGATGGGGATGTTCTCAGGGATTTGGTATTGGTCTCGAAGGGTGCTAAAAACCTTGTCAGACATTGTCAGGTTAAAATCATTAACCGTCCATATTAGAGGGAGAATAAAAGGTCAGGAACGCCTGTCCACCTGGCATACTACCTCAAATCCCTCGGACTGATCTCCCTTGTTAACCCTCTCTCCCTCGTCTTCCTCATCTCCCTCATCATATTTGTTTTCTCCTCCCTCATCATTTTTCTCATCCTCCTCCCGTTCCTCATCTTCCTCGATTGGAGTGGGTAGATGGTTCCCTTTCTAGGGACCAAAGGACAACTTTCTCAGGCTCACGCCCTGATGGATAGACCTTGTCATAGCCCGCACCCTCACGAACTGATGACGACAGTTCACTCGTCACTTCTCTATCTGACATCTATTCACCTACAAGCGAGGAAGGTTTTCTAAGAGCCTATTCAACGAGTTTCTAAAAACAAATGATGGCTACCCAAGAAAGTAAAAGATAAAAATGACAAGAAAAGAAACTTACGAGAAGAAATGGACGGCGAATCGGGACTACGGGTTCCTCGGAAGCAACGAGGTCATGAGCGACGAACAATGCAAACAAGAGTGTGATAACTCTAGTCTCAAAAAAGCTTTCAAAAAGAAGTAGAGTAAAGAAAATGAGAGGAGGGGAGAACTATTTATAGAGAAAGGAAGCATGGCATACGAAGCAACGCCAACCAGCCCATATCACATGTCGCCTGGCATTTAAACTCAGGGCTACTTAAGCCATTTACTAACACCTTCTTCAATAATTCCCTAATTAATGATCATAAATACCCATGTTACTCCACAGCCCATCAGTTAAAATCGACAGAGCCATAGAGTAGGGGGCAACTGATAAGGGTATTTTGACTAAGGATTCAATACTCCTGAGTAAGCCATGGAATGAAACTATCGACGTTTATGGATCCGTTAGTTTCACAAAAGTAGATGGAGGATAAAAACAACAGCGATGGAATGAAAGGCGACAAAGCCACACCAAAAACCTAACGAGGTGAGTAGCCGACGAGCCAAACAAAAAACCGACGGGTCCAGCGTGGCTTTGCTTGGCCCACACAAATGTTCATATAAGGAAACATCTTACTTGTCACGCAAAATAAACCCACTATTGATTCGTATCTCCATCATATAGAAAGACACCCTATAATCTTGGAAACCCTAGTACCAGATCTTCTCCATAAGAAAAAATCCCCACTCTCAAGGATCTTTACTTACTACTCACCACTAGATAAGCACCAAACCCTTTCTTTTCTAAGGTACATAGAAAATCCCTAACTCTCTCACTATAGAGTTCTTAGAAGTTTCTCATTTATTGACTTGAAATTCGGAGGGTTTTTGGCCGGTACCACATTGGTGCCTCCTGTTTGGTTCTATTGTTCTTATTCTACAGGTACCCATTGGAGTGATTTGGAGCCTACAACTCATTGACGATTTCAACACATCATCAATGCCCACGTACTAGTATAGAATGCCTAGCCCGCAAACTCACCAGCTGTACAGGGCTTTGCGATTGGTGCGTCATTATAGCGAAAGCTGCAAAATGAACCAAAGAAAGTGCTCAAGGAATATATTCTAAAAAAAAATGTTCAGTTAGCAATTAGCTATTTCTTTTTAGAAGAATTCTACAGAAAATTTATCACACACTCATCATCACATTATTTTTCTAGTGGACCCAGTAATAATTAGCTTCAATTCAAAAAATAGCTTAATGAGGTGATACATTAAAACCAAGGGTTAATTTGTTTGAAAACGGCCTTGGTTGTGTTATGGTTTTATAGGAAAATCCTAGTACCAAAATATGTCAAAATTAGGCTATTTTAAAAAAATTGTGTTAGAGCCGGGTTTGGGTCAAAAGCTACTCAAAGCGGCTAAGGTTATGAGCTAACTCAAAGATAATGAGTTGATAATCATTTTTTTTTATATGTTCTACACCATATTGAATTTCTAAATGAACTTGTTTTGCTGGAAAATAAATATTTGCGCTTTCAAAATAAAGAGAAATTTAACCCAATTTGGAATTAATTGAAATGAGTGAGATGTGTCAATTTGATGTTGGCATAACTTTGTAGTCTCTGAAATTTCAATCGACTAAAGCTCAATTTGCTCGACTGAAATCAGATAAATAGTAAACCAACTTGCTATACTGGCTATTTGACATACTTTTCTCTGTATATACAAATCCTTGCTACAGAGCGATGGTAAGAGGCCGCCATACAAAAGTAGATCTAAGAGCCAAAATTTCCTTGAGACAAAAAGATCTCTCAATTCCACCCCTTTGAGTTTTTCTCCTTGTGAGATATTTTTTTGAATTCCTCATTGAGAATTTCTTGCCTTGATCTTTAACTATGATATTAAAAAATGTAAGTATTCATCCAAACCACACAAACTCTAAACCTTTGTTACAAAGTCCAAGGATAGAAAACCTTTAGAGAGTTATTTGGTGTGTGTACACACAAAATTCGTAAAAGATAAATTACACGATCACGAAATAGTGTAACAAATTATCAATTTATATTGATTTGTATATGTGTGAGTACAATTCTCTGTATGACTCTTTACAATGAAAGAATACAATAAAACTCCTCTGATTCTATCTCTAAAGAACTTTACAACACGAAAGGCTATGAAGCTTAATCTTGAATTGTACTTTGATGTCTCCAAGTTGGATGTGTGATTGGATGTATTTGAGCTTTGATTTGAAGTTGAGAGTCGTTGGCTTGATCTCTGTTAGGTTGAATTTACTCAACTATGTTTTGGCTTTATTCCGTGCCAAATTTGCTTGTAATTCAGCATTTAGAAACATTGTATTTAGGTGGGAATAATGTAAGGGTTTTATGTGAGAGAGTGTGAAGAATTGATCAAGTGTGTGCATCAAAAGGCTTCTTACAACTAGATCTTGCGACTGGCTCGCGAGTGGTGACATGACAGAATTTAGCACACGTGTGAAGCATGCAGGAAGTTGAAGGGTCAGGACAGCTGGATCACTACAGGACAAAAAGTACAGTTTGGCCATTTTGTTATCTGGCGACTAGAACTCGCGACTCGTCCCAGTAGCGAGTTACTCACCAGTACACCATGTTTTGCAGAAAAATGACTTTTCACATTCCTTCTCATACCCTACTATAAATATCCTTATACCCACGAAATGTAGAGAGCTTTCAGAGATAATTTTTAGAGAAAAACCTAGAGAACAATAAGATTAATTCATCCACAATTTTATACATTTGATTCTCCTAATTGCTCTACTCTTACCCTCTCCATTGTCATACCCTTGAGAGGATCTTAAGCCAAATCCTTACCTTACCACATTCAGAACAATGAGAAGGCTATTGGTGTTTGGGAAGTAGTTCAAGAAAGAACCAATTCATTTTGGTTGATACAATGGGTTTATTGCGGGATCCAGTAAGTTAGAGAAGATAAGGTTAGGCTTAACTCTATTGGAGCAAGAAGCTCGGAAGGCTTAGGTGCATCGGGTAGATTAGGCTTGGAGGGTCTATTACTATTCATGTATCCCAACTGATTTTCTAGTGGATCATTTTACAGCTTGGAGGGCGGCGAAGAGGTTTTTCGCCGAGTTTTTTGGTTTTCCTCTTCGATAACACATGCCGGTGTTATCTTCTGTTTGCTTCTCTCTATCCCTTACTCTTTGCTTTTAATTACGGCTGAGTTGTGATTAAAATATGGCATAGAGTAGTTTGTTTATTTAGGTATAGCTTATATTTATTATTCCGCATATATATTGTTTGAATATATGTTTTTGTTGGTATTTTTGAATTTGGGGGTCTAAACATTCACACGTGTTTTACACACTTAGTGAGCTTTCAATCTCGAACAAATTTAAGGAAAACCCCTAGTTTGATTTGAAGAAATGGAAATGAGCCTTGATTTTGAAGGAGTAAGGGTGCTCTTTTGGACTTAGAGATGACTTTCTATTTTGACAGAGTGTCAGTAGGGTTTTTCTCTCTAAGTTTCTCCCCCTTTTCAAATTTAGGGCTTGTTTGGATGGAGGGAAGAAGGAGAGGGAGTGGAGGAGAATAGAGTAGAATTGATTGAAAATAGGCTAATTTTGGACCAAATTTACTCTACTCTACTCTACTCTCCCTCCTTCCCCCTCAATCCAAACGAACCATTAAGAAGCCTTTATTTATAAGCAACTCAATAGCATTTGATTTGGAATATTCTCTAAACATTTATTGAGAATTAATTACAAATTTAAATTTGAATTTAAATTTGGTGTTGAGGATTTGGAACCACTGCCTAGTATTGCTAGTGATGAAATGAACTCCAAGCTCTTACAAGAATTCATGGAATGGGAGGTACAGGCTGCCTTGAAGAAAATGGCCCCATTGAAAGCTCCTGGCCCTGACAGAAGGCCTCCATAGTCTAATTTCTAAGGCAGAGAGAGAGGGAGTCATTCATGGTTCTGGCTTAAGCAGAAGAAGCCCCAAACTAACCCATCTGCTTTTCGTGAATGATAGTTTGTTATTTTGCAGGTTTAATAGAAGTGAATGCCAAAAGGTGTTGGAAATCCTAGCACAATATGAAAGCTTATCGAGGTAGCAAATAAATAAGGGGAAAACTGCCATCTTTTTCTCTAAGTCCAATGAGGCTACGAAGTTGGAGATTCAGGAAGCTTTAGGAGTTCAAGAGATAAAGCAATTTGTCAAATACTTGGTGCTACCATCATTAGTGGGGAAACACAAAAAAGCTAGCTTTGATTACATAAAGGAAAGAACTTGGAGAAAATTGCAAGGATGGGAAGAAAAATTGTTGTCTCAAGTAGGAAGAGAAATCTTGATAAAGGCCGTAGTGCAAGCAATCCCAACCTATTCAATGTGTTGCTTTAAACTTCCTCTTGATCTTTGTCAAGAAATTGAAGGCTTGATTCACAAGTTTTGGTGGGGCCAAAGAGGTGAGCTAAGAAAGATACATTGGGTGAAATGGGAGGAGATGTGTGAGCCAAAGTTGGAAGGTGGCATGGGTTTTAAGGAATTATCCTTGTTCAATGACGCCCTCTTAGCAAAACAAACTTGGAGACTCTTACATAATAAAAACTCTTTGTTCTATAGGGTTTTTAAATCTAAATTCTTTCCAACTAGTTCTATCATGGAAGCTAAAGAGGGTCAAGGGGGCTCATATGCATGGAGGAGTATCTTAGTTGGAAGGGAGTTATTCAAAGAGGGGCAAAGTGGAGGGTGGGAAACGGGGAGTCAATCAAACTGTGGGGGGATAGATGGTTACCTTCTCTTAGCTACCCATCTTTGCAAGGACCTCTAGTAGCTGAATTACAAGAAGCCACTGTTAGCTATCTCATAGACCCAGCCATACGCTCGTGGGATTCAGCCACAATGTTTAGAGTGTTCAGCCAAGACGAAGCAAATAAGTTCAGAAAATCCAGCTTAGCCGACAACCTTGCGATGATGCTCTGTTTTGGCCTTATGTGCAGTTTGGCATTTATTCAGCCAAATCAAGATACTACTTCCTAAAAACTGAAGTCCGAATGTCATATCCACCAAAAAATCAAGCTTCGGTGCAAAGAAGATCACTATGGAAAAGGATTTGGCAGATGGCAGTCCCGTGTAAGGTGAGGAATTTTGTTTGGAGAGCTTGTCGGAATGCTATCCCAACAAACTCAAACCTGGTGCATCGCTGTGTTATTGAAGACTCAACTTGTTCTCTTTGATCACAAAGTCCTGAAGATGCATTACACTCCTTGTGGTCATGTCTGGGTCTAAATCTAGTCTAGGAGGATGATCCACAATGGGCGTTTAGGAGCACCACCAGGTTTCAATCTTTTCCTCAAGTCTTACTTCATGTGTTGGGATCAGGTTGCAGTGGTGACCTTTTCGCAATGCTTAGCTGGAATATATGGTTTTGACGAAACAAGGTTAGGACTTCCCCACCAGGTTGGCCATTGGATCAGATAGCTCAGCAAGCCTATCAGTCCCTCCAGGAGTTTCGGTCAGCATAACCTAGGAAAACCATAGCAGCAACACCAGCTCAGATACGTTGGTAGCCTCAACCGGTGGATCAAGTGAAAGTTAATTTTGATGGACCGGTGTTTAAGAATGAAGACAGAGCAAGTATTGGCGTGGTTGTTAGAGATAATCAAGGCATGGTCATGGTTTCTTTATCAGAAAATATCCCTCTCCTACACTCAGTTGTTAACCTGGAAACTTTGGCAACATGTAGAGCACTTGAATTCTCCCTTGAGCTAGGCTTCGACAAAGCAATTCTTGAGGGTAACTCGATCATCGTCATTGCCGCATTGAGGGATCCTTCTCCTTCTTTAGCTTCATATGGTCTGCTACTTTAGGATGCCCAAATGATGGCATGTTCATTTACTTGTATTTACTTCCAACATGTTGGTAGAGTAGGGAATAATGTTGCTCACAACCTAGCTAGACATGCACGTCATGCCACTGGTTTTTCAGTTTGGATGGAGGATGTTCCTATCCAAATTTTTGCGGCTTACCAGGCGGATTTGCCTATTACTGAATAAAAAACTTCAAGTTCTTCTTTCTCAAAAAAAAAAATCCATGTGAGTCTTTTCTTCTGACGTTGCCACATGGCTTTCTTTATTTAATGTTGCCGCATGGCTTAGAGACCCATGTCATTTATATGTAAGTCATGGTAACTCAAAGACTTGACATGTGGCTTGATTTTATTTGCTGATTGTCTACTATTGACACGTCATCAAATGTAAACCAATTTGACCACAAGTATTTGATCATGATTAATCAAATGTTTGTAAACACATCATAAAATTTTGATGTCTACAGTGTATCAAAGTTCTGGGATTGTTGGAATGAGGTTTGTTCATGGAGGAAGTTCATGTACACGAATTCGATTGTTCTAGGGTCACTGCGTTCGTAAGACAAGTGGGGCATTTATTGAGGTTACATAGAGTCTAGGACGGGAAATGTTTTGTAAGTATAATTGATTATAATTGTTTCTTCTCTAGTGGATTTTTAACGAATTTGGATCATCTATAGTTGTTTTAAATTTCAAAAGGCGCTTCATCGATTTTTCAATTTTCACTTCGTCACCCAAATCTCTAAGTTGAATTTATAGCTTTTATTATTGTTATTTTTAGATTTGAAAATTGAAAACAGTGTTTGGATTATCCATTTTTTGTTACATTATTTAATCGCTGCTTAATCAGTTTGGGTGTAAATCCAAAATTTCAAAATTGGAACAAATAGAGCCTAAGTAATAATCACTCTAATGCATTTTGCATACATATTTCATGGTAGATGGTACTCACCCATCAATCCATCATCAAAAATAAATTCATTCACAATAAAAATTGTGTATTAAAAGCTATAGAAGTACGTCCCACTCGAACCTAATTGAAAAAGTGATCCAAACATGAAATAAGTATATCAGAAATTTTTTTAAAACTAATGTAATTAATACTAGATTTTTTTTTTTTTTTTTTTTTGATGAGAAATACGTGGATTTTATTCATAATGAGAAAGAAACAAAGCGTCTTGAAACACTAGATATTTGGCCTAGAACATATTGCATGGAAGGAAATTCTGACTGCAAACAAACCTAACTACCTAGCAAGGGCAGCAATATCTGATTCAAGCTCTAAAGAGGCCGCTACAAGTTGACTGTTTGAAGTTGTCTTATTTTGGCCTCTTTCATAAGCCATCTCCAGAGTCAAACATTCCTTTATTTCTACCAATACTTGACTCATGTCCGGCCTTTGGATTGCCACAGGTGGTACACATGACATGGCTATCTCCACAGCTTTCCAGGCAGAATTTTTGTGGAATTCTCCATGTAACCTTGCATCAATAATGTTTTGAATATCCCCACTTTCAATTATAGGATAAACCCAGTCAAGTATGTGGGTGTTTTTTTCAGGTCCTTTTATTATTGCTCGGTGGCCTGTAATTAGCTCAAAGAGGACAATACCATAGCTATAAACATCACTTTTTTTGTTAAAGTTTCCAGATGCATAAAACCTGTATGTAAAAGTAAAACACATGTTATTAGATTTGTTTGACAATCCCAAAACTACTTTTCTTCTTTTTTTTTAATTATTATTTTTTTTTTCCAGTTATATGATTATTGCAAGAAAAATGCTTATTATAACGGAAAAAATTCGTTGCAATAACATTTGTCTCACTGCAATAGTTGATATAAGTTGTTGTAATAAAATTTGAGGTAATAGATTTGTGCAACAAAAAGTTCCGTAGCATAAACTTCAAATATTTTAATGACAATTTTGATAAATAATATATATATATATATATATTGTTGCAATAATTTTTTTTTTTTCTAATATCTTGTAATAATAAGTTATTACTTCATAAATTTCATTGCAATAAATTGCAAATAATCGAAAAAAATAAATCAATTCAAATTATTGCAACAATATTTTTGCTGTAATAGATAAGTATTTCATATTTGTCATCACAATAGATTGTAAAATAATTGATATTAGATTATTACAATGATATCTTAATATTTTTCATTGCAATAAATTGTAAAAATAATTTGTATCAAATTATTGTAATGACCTCTTCATTTTAAATTATTGCAAAAAAAATTTCTAGTGTAGTAATGTATTAAACCCTCTATTTCTTCATTTTAATACCACTATACCAATTTCATTAAGTTAGAATTAGATGTAATAGATTTATTTTTGATGTAGTGGATGATTGATAGCCTTTAAAAAACTCCAACTAGTGAAAAAAAGTGAGGTGTGAGTTGGAATTATAAAATAAAGAAATTTTTATAAAAATCACATAATATCACGAACATTTCCTCTTCAATTAAGATTTTAAGAGTACCCAATATATATTTTTTTCTCTTTTGTGCAAAATGGAGATATTTATGTAGTGCAAAATTTTAACATAGTAGGGTAAATAATTCTATTTGAAATTATGTACACTTACTCAGGATCAAGGTATCCAAGTGTTCCAGCAGGACGAGTTGACACATGAGAATCACTTTCTGCTGCGAAAGTCCTTGACAACCCAAAATCAGCTATCTTTCCTTCCATATTTTCATTTAATAAGATATTGGTAGTCTTTAAATCTCTGTGAACGATAGTTGGCTTGCAACCATTATGCAGATACTCCAACCCTGCAACTCCACCAGTAAGCCATCTGTAATTTAGTCATGTAAACAAAGAAATAGATATTGGAGTGGAATAATCATGTGATTAATATGTTTCCAAACCTTGTGCTATATCCACCGCAATTTGAATTCTCTGATTCCAGTTCAGGACATTCATATTGGTACCTAAAGCCAAAATTTTTTAATTTCTCTATTTTAGTTAGAGTCTTTATGGAAGTCAACCTTCACTTTGTAGTCAGACCAGAAAATAAAGGGGTAACAATGGAATGGAAGAAATAATGACCAAGCAACCGAAAAGGTTAAGCCTATGGGTTTTGAGTCCAATTTATATAACATTAACCAGTCATTCTTTTTACTAGTATCTAATATGGAACTCTACTAATTCAATGTGTGAGCCTACTACCACACGTAAATATTTCCACAAATCTTCCTCTTCATGTGTGAACCTACTACCAAGCCAATTGTGGCACTTCAGTTAGTCTCCCCCTTAAGCATAAGCAATTTTCTTAACAATCTAATTATCATGCGTTACACTCACCAATAGAGTGCCCTTTACTCAACCATAGGAGTCTTCCTTGCACAACCATTGGAATTTCCAACATGCACCTAGTAAAACCCTTTTACTAAGCCATGTATGGGTGGAGCTGATATGGAAGCCTTCCACATTCTACTTGGTGAGACCAAAGAATTAAATCTTTTTAGGGCACTATCGAATTAATTTAAAGTCTTTCCTTACGTGAGAGGACCTTTGGGTAAAAGCCATCAAACACTTTGTGTTATTGTCTATTTATAGAACGACAGTACTTCTTCCTTGCTAGATAAAGGAATACCTTTCTTGGTAGATAATGAATACTTTTCTTGGTAGATAAGGAATTTTTTTTTTCCATACTAAGAGAACATAAATTAATCAAATGTCTAAGAATTTGAGACAAAATGCAACAATTTGGAGGCACGATAAAATCACTCTCCTTAAACAATTATTACCCTCACTTGCTAAAGGCTTACTACAAATTTGTGTGAGATAAAACAAAGCATATTGGATTCTACAAATAGTGATTTTGGAGAATACATATCAATAGGATTTCTAATATATTTTTTTTTTTCATTATAGGGAATAATGAGAGTTTAAATAATAATAGATAGATTATGGAAAATCACAAATAAAGTTTTATAACTATTAGAAAATAGTTGGAAATAATGTCCAAACATTCACAAATGTTTTAAATATGAAGTGGACTCTTGGAAAATATTTTGCACAAAAAAAGTATTATTCTAATATTATCCTCCCCTAAATCAAAACCCTTGTTCTGCCATTACTTGGATATATAAATATCTAACACAACAAACATATATCCTTATCTTTATTTTGAATAGACAAGAAAATGAGGGCAATTACACTTTACACCCTACACCCTAAACTATACCTCTTTTTACGCTTACACCAAAAAACCATCCAAATGAACACTTATCCCCTTAAACTATACATTTTTTTACACTTACCCCCCCTAAACTATCAATTTTTTTTACACTTACCCTCCTAAATTATAAGAAGACACACTTCCATAAACAATTACCCAAGAGAAGGGGTGCAAAGTATTATACGAGTAATAGTATAAGGGGGTAAGTGTGCATTTTCATAGGTTAGGCGAGAAAGTGATACATAGGTAATAGTTAAGAGGGGCTAATTGTGCATTCTTATCATTTAAGGAGTAAGTGTAAAAAGGGGTACATTCTAGGGGAGTAAAGTATAATTTCCCCCCAAAAAATGTTTACCCAAGGCTTAAATTGCCTAGTTTATTCCTCCCACCCTTTCCTCTTTTTTATTCTTTTGTTCATCTCACCTCCCTCCCTTTTCTCCTTTTATCTCTTATCTAGTCTCTCAAATCAGTGTATCACGGAAACATCTCCCCATTCTTGGATTTTCAAGGTAAATCAAACCATTTTGTTTGGTTTTGGGATTTTTTTTCCCCTTATAATAAGAGGCATTCGAAAACAAATTCTTCATCATGGAAGAATCTAGCGGTGCCCACAAGGCTCTTGCCCACCAAAGGCAATACTTGGTTACATTTTTATAGGTGGCAGTCATTGTGTTTCATATTAAGAGCAAACAATGTGCACACTGAGTACATGAATTGGCTAAATTTACTTTCTCGGTGAACTCTATACCAACAGACTGCAGTTATGGTACTGTATCAAAATCTTGTCCTAGGATAATCATGCTTTTATTTAATTTAATAAGTTAACAAAGGCCGAACCATATTTGTCAGTATCGTAAGATATGCATATCATATCGTATACAAAAAGTTTCATGCCGTAAGGGCACATCAAAAGTGCTTATGATACACAAACATATGCTTTTAAATGAGTTCTTTTGTTAAAATTTGTGTTTTTATTTAAATTCAACAAGTTGTTAGACTTGTTTTTAACACAATTATTAGGTTACTTCATTTAGCCTAATAAAGTAACATGTTCATAAGTTTTTTTTTTTTTTTCCCTCCTCTTTATCCTATAAAATTTGGGTTACACACTTACACTTCACTTTCATATTTACAATTTTCTTTTCTATACTATGAATAAGGTATTAACTAACAATATAATGATGTTTTATTTTTTTCATTATTGTTATAAGTCTAAGAAGCTAAAAGGTCAAGAAGAAACATAAAATAAAATAAAAGAACAAGAAGAGAGAGTAAATGTTGATGATGATGAAAAAAATCAATGAAGAAATAAATTTGTAAAATGATGAGCATGATGATAACATTGCATTAGATGGAGTTCATTAGGCAAAATGATGAATGTAAAAATATATATATATATATATATATATATATATATATATATTTCTTTTAGTCATTTGTAATGTTTATCACTTTTGAGTTTAATTAATTTGAATATGTATGTTATAAACACATGCTAATTTGATTTAATTGGTTGAATATATTCCAAATTTATAATGAATATACTATTTATATATGTATATCTATAAACTTCTATAAATTTATTAAGTGTTTGTGTATCTTACAATACACGATACAGAAAAATAAAAAATCGATTAACGATACAATTCATGTTTTGATAACAATGGGCTGAACCATAAATGAAACACATGGAATAAATTATTGTTTATATGGTTATACCTGATAAATGTTGGTGTAGGTTGCCATTAGCCATGTACTCATAGATGAGCGCTTTGTTTTCACCCTCATCACAGTACCCGACGAGAGAGACCAAGTTTCTATGATGAACTCTCACTAAGATTTCTGCCTGCATTTATGGACGGTAATCTGGTTTAGCTTAATGAAAATCTTCCATACGCATGTCTCATACTATCATAGTTTCGATACAAGATGAAAATTTTAAAGGGTCTGGTTAATGAGTACCCTTAGGACATTTGTTAATTGACTATTTTAGGAACGTCATAGTACCACTTTCATAGGAAATATAAAAAACTATCAAAAAAATGAATTGTTTTTTTCTTTCCCATAAAAAATTTCTTTAAATAGTTTTCTAAAACAATACTCTTAGGGCATTTGTTAACTTTTTTCAATTTGAAATAATTGAAAAGAATACTATGGTCTCATATTTAACCTCTGCCCGAAATTCCTTATAGCCTTGGTTCGATGATGGAGAAAGCAACTTAACAGCAACTTGAGTTTCTTCCAGAGTTCCCAAGTAAACTTTTCCAAATCCTCCTCCTCCAATAATGGTATTGAAGTTATCAGTTATTCTCACAACCTCAGAGTAGCTATATTGTTGATTCTTCGGTTTGATGTTGGATTCCACGGCCATCTTGCTATTCTTCAATTTGATGTTGGATTCTGTAAACACCTTTACTATCATCACACGTAACTCCCAAAAATGAATATAAAAATAAAATAGAATAAAGAAAAAAGGAACTTTATTCAATGTTTTTTCTATTATAAAAATAAATAAATAAATAAATAATTTTATTCCCTTAATCTTGAATTACTTAAATCTATGTTTATATAAATACTACTCCACAAGTGTAAAATCCCTAGTCCAACCATCGTATGCAGTGATATCACCTAAATGGAGACCGAAATCGCCTATTACGATCTTTGAGCAAATCTAAGTACACTCAATGGCTGATCAACCTTAACAAGCAACTAGGCATCTAGGCCTCCTAAATTCAAATTCTCCGAGTTTCTAGAATACTCTACCATATAAAATTCTTTTAGTTTTGATCTCTCATTTAAAAGCTATCTATTCAAAGACAAACCCTTGAAAATAGTCCGGGAATATACTCCCTCCCTTTCACATAAGGATGGATCTCATCCATCATGAGATCTACATCCATGTGAGAGGGAGGAGGTATACTCTCAGATTACCTAATAATTTTCCTGAAAATAGATGTCACATCAGCTATTAAAATGAACATGTCATTAATTTTTGCACATAACCTTGAAAATAGATGTCACATTAATTACTAAAATGGGCATATCACATTTTTTGTGAATAAATTAAAAAACTCAGATCTGAACCCCAATCTCACAGCCGCTCCAGCACCAACACCAACGGCACCAAACTTATCTCCAGCAAGATCTCAGTGCTAGAATGAATAGAGAACTTGTCGGCATTTTTAAGTGACAGAAAAACAACTGATTTTCTAGAACCATTATTAACATACTTTTGTGCAAATTATATTTCTCAGGTTGTCGCATTTTTCAATTGCCAGGGTTTTGTACCAATTTTTTTCTAAGTTAAAAATTTGTACCCAATTGAATTCACTAGTATATCATCATATTTGCTGAGTCGGTGGATTTAATGATGCGTTCTAGGGTGAGTGGAGTCCATACTTGTAAAATGGAGAGATCAATTTCACTGTGGGAACTCTTAAGAAATTCCTAAACACTTCGTCTTGCTTAAAATTATATCCATTGTAATAAAAGGTTCGCTTCTATAAACCAGGTCTAAAACTAGTTGGCAAGAAGAAAGGGATTGGGGTTCGGTTTTCAGATCAGAAAATGCAACTCTTTCACCTTCCAAACTCCTCTACTCGCCCAACTCTAGCGACATACCTCCCTAATCGAACCCGCCGCCAAGTTTTTTGAAGTCCTAGCACCTCAACATCGCCAGAGACAAGTTTGGTTTCGTTGGTGTTGGCACGGCAATGAGAATGGGATTCAGATATGACTTTTTTTTTCTTATTAAAACTAATTAAATTAAAAAAATGTGACATGTACACTTTAATAGTGGCATCTATTTTAAAAAAATTTCCAAGAATTAATGGGTATAATATGAATCATTGATTTTTAAATAAGATGTGAAGATTAAAAAAGATCTATGTGGTAGAGTATTCTAGATACTCTAGAGAATTTGAATTTGCAATGTTATCTTCATAAAATTTTGAGGAATGTTTGTTAGAAATATGACAAGTCAACTGTTTTGACATTGTGATCTAACAGAAAGTGCTTAAAGGGATTAATTTATTACATTACACTAGTTATAGACCCATGTAACTTGTGAATTTCTTTATAAACCTTTTGTAAATTATTATTGTTATTACAAGTGTGTAATCTTGTTTATATGCAAAAATACAATTAAAACAAACAAAGTTTAGTTATAGAATTAGTTGTAGCTTCTGACTACAACTTTACTCAATAAAATAAACAATACTACATATTTTGAAAATCTAACCATTGAATTGTATGTTCTTTATGCTCTTAATATACATGTCAAATTTTATATCAATCAAATATTATTTATTATATGATCTATAAGCTTATATTTTATGTATAATTTTAAATTATAAAAACTTGCAATTTAAAGTTTAAACAATTTATTGATGATATAGCTATTGATCTTTAATTTTCTAGAAATTTTGTAAGTAAGGATGATATAAGAAGAAAATGTAATTCAATAGTAGATTTATCAAAATTCACCTCCAATAAAAAAATATTGAATAATGTTGAATCCTAAGGCTATAACCAATTTTGTAGTTAAACTTTGTTGAAAATAATCACAATTACACAGTTCAACTTATATCATTTTTTGAGAAAATGTTCAAATTATACATGGTATTAGCTTACATCTTTTCTAAAATATGTAATGGTTTCTCATTATATATATATATAATTTTAGAGTTTCGACTCTTTAGTTTTTATAGCCAATAATTCACTTGTCAAAAAAAAATAAAAGTTAGATGGATAAATGATGCAAAATAGGACTCCAATTGAAATCTAATTTAGAATTGGATTTAGACTCTTCGATTTTTACACTCAATAATTCACTTGACACAAAAATTAAAAATTAGATAGAACATATAACACAAAATTGAGAATCCAATTAAAATCTAATTGGATTTTCTATGAACTTTAGCTTTTAATATGTATAGGTTATTTGGAAGGTTTTTTAATCAACCTTTTAAGCCAAACATTTTTTAACTTATTGCTTATTTTGAACCATTTTATTTATATATTATGATTTAATAGTTATAATGGGGGAATGAGAATTTGAACTATAGATATATTAGTTGGAAACACCATAAAGCAATAGTGCTCTTGGTTTTTTGAACCATTTAAGGGTCTCTTATTAATGTACACTAGCCGCAGACCCACGTGATGCGTGGGAATATATAAATATTTTGTAATGGGGTATAATATATAAAAAGTATCAATCATTTCAAATATATATATATATATATATTTTTAAAGATTTCTACATGTATTTTTTTTTTTTTAATCTTTTTATATCTACAAAATACAAATACATACAATTATATTTTGTATGCTTGATTAATATTCTTTTCGAGGTGAACTATATTTTTCTAACTTCTGTTGTAGTGTGTTATATTTGATATACAACTAAACTTTATAAGTTTCAAATTTATTATTCAAATTTCTCATCTCTTAAGGAATAAGAAGATTATCATAATAATAAAAATTTATCACAAAACTACAATGTTATCTTAACCAAAATTAAATTGAAACAAAAAGGAATAAAAGACAAACTTTATAGTAATTTACTACTCAAAATTTATAGGCATATTCTAAAAGACAGACTTTGTAGAATGTGTTTTGACATAAACTCAAATTCCTATTTCCGAAACAAACTTCACATTCAGTGCGTGATCCAATTTTCATTGCATAGAAATGAGTATTTGTAGGGAGGATACCTTGACGTGCTCTCCACATGAAAGTTGGCCTTATTTGGAACCACCGTTTGCCATGAAAACTCAAATTCATTTTTAGTTCATACAGTTTGAGACCATGAAAACTCAAACCCATTCATCATGAAATCCCAAAATTGAATTACATTTTTTTTTCTAGTAATGAGATGGTAATAAATAAATAATAAGAATAATACAAATAACAAAACTCATTTTGAGTTCATCCACTTTGGACCTGGGCTACTAATGTTTGCCTCTTATGTGCTTTAGTTTCGTCTGCAAGCTTTGTCTCTTGCACTAATTTGATTGGGTTTTGGTAGATGGACTTGAGTCATGATTGAAAGAACAGGAAAAACACTCAAGAAATTATCCTATTGAAGGTCTTACCAATCAATTTGTGGAGAGAACAATTGAAAATTTATAAAGAAAAAAATATGACAAGTGAGGAGATGAGGAGGTTGTTATCTATTGATGACTGTCAGAATTCCATATAATTGCGGCATGTGAAGAGTCTAGGTTAATGGAGAGACATAAGGTATAATTGGAGAAAAAGTAACACTATAATTTAAGTAGAGGCTCAATAAATGTCAATAGATAAATCAAAAAATAAAAAAAAATGAATGAAGATGAATGATAACATGGTGCTGATGTGACTTAACTGGAGCGTAGCAACAATAAATGCTACGCTTCAGCTTTTAGATATATATAGATGTACTTTAATATTAATGAGAAATGATATGTCCACAACATTTTCACAACATTTTTACAACAAATCCTAAGTGGCAGGTTGTTACTGATTGTTATTATTGAGCAAAAAGGTAATCTCAATGGTAGGTTCAAATTTGAACCAATAATAACTAACCACTTATGATTTGTTGTGAAAATATTTTCTCAATATTAATAGAATATTTTTGGATAGCTTATATGGACTTTTGAAAATGAAATGGAATGGAATAGAATGATCATAAAATTAGTTTGGGAGTTCATAAGGGAATGGAATGTAATGATCCTAACCTTTCTTGAAATCCTATACAAACTTTTGGACACTAGTTTTTGCCAATTTGACCATTGTTTTTAGGGCTATCCAAGCAATCTGCCAGACCAACCCACATGAAGCACTCAACCGAAACCAATCCAACAACTTCAGTGGTTGAAGGTGGGTCTTATAGCCTTCCAAAATTGACACCAGCGAGTCGAATGGCAGATGTCCTCCAGAACTCGAGCCACCTAATGCAACTGTGACATAGCTTCAAATCCAAAGACATTTAAGGTGAAATCCAGTGGAAATCCACTCGTATCAATGACGAATTAAGTCAAATACAGTGAATATCCACCATATCCGATGAGATCTCC